>NC_065435.1:36145946-36445946 GCF_024364675.1 Aethina tumida
GTGGTGGTGAATCAAAACTTGAAGATTGTGACGCACAATATAAATTGAACTTTGCCAATGTTATTTGATGGGATAAGAACCCTTTAGAAGATAAATAAAAGTTGCTCAAGTTTTTTATGCTCTTCGCAATAACTAAATGCACAAGTTTAGAAGGTAAATTTACCAAAGAATAGTTATGTACATAATCTGGGTTCATTAGCAACGAAGGCAGTTTGTTTATCAAACAAAAGAAACACATTCAATATTCATACATTCTTCCTTTCTATTTACCTGGAAGAATATCATCATCTAACACATGTCTGATCGGTATTCCAAATAAATGCTTTTCTAAGAAAATTGTGTCTCAATTCTTGACTCTGTTATAGCGTAAGCTTTATTTTCAATTATAAGATGTTTTTTCGCATTGTAAATTAAATTGTATCAGAAGAATGTTTCTCTGTTAACTGCCACAGGAGGATAGCTCCTCCATTATTATAATAGAATCCTGTGTTCAGAATATCTCGACAATTTAGAATATCATCTTTCTATATTTGGTATCGCCAATATAAAATCGACCAACAAGCAAAATGAAATAACTGAAATATCAGTTGTCAGTCAGTTGTCAAAACAAACGTACAGGTCCAGAGTTCTCTTTTTTTTTATTGGGTCAAAGAGGGGAAAATATACAAGAAGCATTCTGTTGGATGTCGAAGGCAGTGTCGGACTAACCGACTCAAAACCCCTCTCCGGGCATCGATCCGAAGATCATGGCCTAAGAGTATAACCATATAGGTTTAGGAAAATAGAGAGAAGGAAATAATTAAAGAGGTTTGCAGCTAACCGCCACATACTAAAGAAAAGATGTCCCAAAGAGACGCAGAGGTCTAGACAGCCAAGAGACAAGGTCTCTTGCATCTGTCAGATTCACAGGGTTGGATGTCATGCAAGCATGCAATCTCCGGATTGGAGTGTTGAAAGATAGATGTCCGGAGATTGAGGGCATGTTTGCGCCGCAGCTCCAAAAGAGAGGAAATGTTGTATTCGAAACAGACTTGTCTGTTACGAATATAGTATGGGACACCAAGGGCCGACCTCACTAGCCACATGTAGGTCCCTTGCAGGGACCTAATGAGCCAAGGGGCGGCGGTGCCCCATATAGGAAAAGCATAAGTGAAAAGAGAGTGGACTGTCGCATTAAAAACACGCAGCTTAACTAAAGAGGAAAGACGTTTAGAAAGGAAGAAAGATTTAAAAGCAACAAAAGCTGCTAGAGCTTTCCACTTTACCAAAGCGACCTGGCGAGAGAAACTGTGTTTCTTGTCAAGTATGACACCCAGGTACTTGGCGCTGGGACTCCACTCAACTTGGTGATCATTGATAAGGAATTTAGGTGGCAACCTTCGTCGATTTAAGAAGAAGATAGCTTCGGATTTAGAACGATTGATCTCCAATCTCCATCGAGAGTACCAACAGAGCAGTTTAGGCAGGAAGTTCCTAATATGGATCTCCGCATAAACTATACATCTGTGGGAGCTAATTAAGGCAACGTCATCGGCATACATTGCTATAGTAACTCTAGGACAAGATGGTATGTCGCTACAATAGAGATTGAAGAGAGTAGGAGATAGTTTGGAGCCTTGCGGGACACCAGCGGTAATAGTTCTCGAAGAAGAGAACTCGCTTCCAACCCTGGAACGAAAGGAGCGGTTGGAAAGGAAAGAACGGATAGTGCCGATCAGATAAGAAGGAAAATTTAACGAAGCCAGTTTGTGCATTAGACCAGCGTGCCAAACCCTGTCAAATGCCTGCTTGACATCAAGGAGCAACATGGTACCATGCTGCCCCTTGTTACGCCTTCCAGCCATGTCCTCAGTCACTCGCAAAATCTGATGACCGGTACCATGGCCTCGACGAAATCCAAACTGAGCGTTCGGCAGGATGTGCTGGTCAGCCATAAATTCCTCAAGCCGAGTCCGAATAACCTGCTCCGCCACCTTGCTTAGCGAAGAAAGGAGGCTAATGGGACGATAACTGCTAGCAAGGTGGGCAGGTTTGTTGGGTTTTAAAATGGACACTACCGTCGCCACTTTCCATGCCGACGGGAAGTAGTGGAGACGGAGCATCGCATTTATAATGTTAGTAAGCATTACCACCTGAATGGTAGCAAGCTTCTTAACGGCCACGTTGGGGATGGTGTCTGGGCCGGGACTTTTCCGGTTATTGAGGGCTTTAAGGATACCTCTGACTTCGCTGGGAGAAGTAGGAAGAATGTCACTATCAGGTTTTGGGAAAGTCATAGAGTCCACCTGACGGCTGATGAAGTTGTGCTCTACAACAAACCCAGGAAGACTGGCGTTTGGAGAGCATTACCGCTCAAGGGAGTCTGCAAACACCTCCGCTTTATCCTTGTCCAGGACGACTTTGATGCCATCATGAACAAGGTGCGGATAGCACATACGCCTCCCTCGGATAGACCTTATGACTTTCCGGGTCCGACGAGGATGGAGTTCGGTCTCTGCTCTGAACTCCTGGAACGAGGAGCTCCGGAGTTCAAGCAGGCAGGCCCGGACCTCACGGCTCAGAGCGTTGTACCGGGCCTTGATGAAGGGGTCCCGAGTACGCTGCCAAAGTTTCCTGCTACGGTTTTTCTTCCTGATGAGGGTGACAACCTCGCCAGGAAGACTATGCTGCTTGCAGGATGTTAGGGCAAGCATGCGTCGACCGTTCTAAGGCTATCAGGATGTCATTTGACAGCCTATCCACTTCACCGTCTATATCCCTTTCAGAGTTCAAAATCCTGCACCGCAAATCGGTGGTTTCCATTAAATAACGGAATTGCAACCAGTTGGTTTTCCTCTTACGAGGCTCCCACTGGCAACAATTCTCGTTAAGTGCCAGGGAGATCGGGTTGTGGTCCGAAGACAACACCTGGTGGTTAATGACCTCCGGCACCTCTGTGATGTTTTTGCAGAGGAAAATGGAAAGGATATCAGGTCGGCATGAGGGACTATCAGGGAAGTGGTTTGGCGTCTCGGTGGTTTCCACCGAGAACCGGTAGTCCAGTGACGCCCGCAGCAGGAAACCGCCGTTGGTGTTAGATTTTACACAACCCCACGCTGTGTGCTTACTGTTGAAGTCCCCAGCAATGACTGTACGACAGTTGGGATGCAGGATGCACGGGAGATTGGGTCAGGAAACTCTCTCAGTCGGTCGAACATAAGCCGAGACAATCCTAAGCGGACCACTTTCTAGGGCGAGTTCGACTTCAATCGACTCGCCCAGAAAGAGGGACGTATCGATCCTCTGGTGCCTGATGGAGTTCCGGATCAGAATGCCAACCCCTCCACCTGCTCCAGAAAAACGATCAGCCCGGAGGATAGAGTATCCTGGGATAAAGAATCCCATGTCCGGTTTTAGGAATGTCTCCTGCAGACAAACGACATCGTCTCAAAAACTTATTCTCCTGTTTTAAGAAATTGTTAGTAAATAATTTCATTATTTATTCCATATGGTATTACTCAAGCCTTAACCATTATGTTAAACTCTACACATTTTCCATTTAAAATCAATCCATTGATGTTAATCATCAAATTTGACTCTTTTAAGAAATTATGTGTTATGAATTACATCTGAAATAAATTGATGGCGTGTATGTAGTTGTTGAGTTTTTGAATGATGAGATACCTAGTGTTCTCAAGTTTCACTGCATCTCTTGAATGTTGAAATTGTTAATATTTCAAATTAAGTTGTAGGAACAATTGTAAATAACAGTTACTAATTTACAATAAGTGTTGTATTGTTTTTTAAATTTGAATTCCCTTAGGTACATAATTTATTACAGTTAATCAATCATATTGGAACAGTTACACTAATAACAAAATATATCTATTTTAGAGCTCTGATTTCAAATAGTGTTAATTAGTCATGAAATTATCGAAAATCAAGTCACATGAAAAATTCCCGTGGGCTTTAATTTTGCTGAATCAAAATATTACCAATCATATTAAAATTCATTTAAGTAAAGTTAGGCATATGATATATTATCAAAACACCAAGATGTCTTAGAAACTGTAAAAAAGAATTCCGATTTGTATATATATCAAAGGTTAATCAAAGTTATACAATATTAAATAGTACAGAGAGTATTTAGTGTACAATATCGTGTTATATATACCGCCCCTTTGGTTGACTGAATCAATGCACTACAACGCCGTATAATCAAACTTGAGTCATCCTTAATTAAAAATCGCTCCGTTATTTTCCTCCTTTCAAAAAAACCTTTGGTCACTGTGTTTTTCAGTCTCTTCCACAATATGATTTATTCAATCAATTTTTGAAGATAATTTTTGCAATACCCTCAAAAATTATTTCTTTTTACAGATGGCAAATTTAAATAAAGCATCCTAAGAACTCCATCTATATCCCAACGCATATGGAGAGTTACTACCACGATTTTAACATATTTTTAAAGCAAGTATGGAGCATATAGGTAAAGCAAGTAAATTGTGTCTCACTTCTTGAATGTCTATAGGAGCATAAACTTTCTTTTCAATTATGATATTATTATTATTATTATAACAGATATTTTAGAAGAATACTGCTTAATAGGATACAAGGGTCCGCGATGTTTGGTAGTATAAAATACCTTCATTCTATGATCAGTATCGCGAATAAGCAGAACGAAAATACTCCATCTTTGGTTCTCGATGTTGTCAGTGTGTTGTCAAAACACGCATACTGTCAAGAAAATATGGAGACACCAAAAATATATATGCACCAAAGTAGATGAAAATTTTAGCAGAACTGCAAATGATAATGCCATTAATTATAAGTTTCAACCGAACAAAGATTGCAAATCAATATTTACGCAGAAAATTGTAAAATAGAAATTACTATTTTATGATTTGGTTTATAAGTTGTGTTGATATTATTTGAATTTGTCATCCAGACATGAGGAATCTAAATAATTTGCGATATAAAATTATCAAATATGGAAAGATTAGTATATCATTTGAGGGTGATAACCAATGTTGAAAAAGAAAATTTCAGTGTTGAAATATGTCGCTCAGTTATTCAAGCTGAGAGAATCACCTACGTGAATTTACTGTTGATTTAAAAAGGTGAAATATTTAAACAGTTACAAAAATAGCAACTTACTGTCTGAAGGTTTAGATTACGTGTCCTGAAAGTCACTGAAATCAAATCAGTTGCAGATCTCTCGTCTACATTTATTTCAAGTTTCAATAGCAACCAATTGTTTGTCAAAAAAAAAACATGTATGTTGCTAAGATTACGTTTCCTTATGACATATGTCAGAAGTATTTAATTTAGAAAAAAAGTTGTCTTCTCCCAAGCAAAACTTGATTTGATTCTTATATTGTATTTCACCAAATTGTGGTTCAGTTATATCTTTTCTTATAATTCTATTCGTTTTAATCCACAGTGTCAGCAAATTGACAGGGCAAAGGAATATCGTGATGATTTTTCGATTTGTTATAATATTGTTGATGGTAGAACTGTTTCGAATCAATCTCATCCTTATATTTCAACCTACACTGGAAGACTATAAATGAGAATCACAAATAATTAAATATAATTTAACTTTACAAATAAAATTACTTAGTTTAACTTAAGTCGACAATTTAGTTTGGTGTTATAAAATGGTTTCGACACATTGTCGATTTTTTCAACCTCCAATTATTCAGTAGAAAGATTTACAGCTATATACAACATAATTATTTACGATATAAACATAATTATTTAGGAAACGCATTTACCGTCATAAAGTACAGATTACAATAGGGAAAATTTCTTCGCCACAATTATAAAATTATAATTATTATAAACATGCTTAATTCTCAAAATGAAAGTACCTGCTTTATACGCAGACAGATATGTGGAACTCCAAAGGGAACATTCCAGTCCTCAGCCTTTTTGGTAGAACTTTTGGTAATGTTGTTTCCTTCTTTATTGGGATTTTTTCTTGTACTTTTTTGATTTCTTGGATTTTTTTTTCATATTTCCCGATATCGTGTGGCTTTGTCATAGCTCATTTCATCTTCATTTATATGATAGTAATCAGTCTGTCAATGTGTAACTAATTCCTGAAGTCCAACGAATCGTCGAAATAGTTTATTTGTTTTCTATTTAAATTAAATAATTTAATTGTGTGTGTTTTAGCATAAAATATATCATTAATTATAAAAATCTTGAATACAGATGAAAATTATACGTACAATTAAATCCAATTCTTGGACCACTAGAATCTTTCCACCATTTGCCTTTTACATAGTACTTTCAGATTTCAATCTTAATTTATTGAATTTATTCTGAAAACAAATTATGTATAAGAGAGGTATGTTTCGATATGAACTGAATAAAGTTTGGTGGTAACCAAATAAAGAAATCTTTTTGTGCTACTTGATTTTATGAAAAATATTTAAATTTGTTTATGACAACGAAATTCAAATATCTGCGAAGGAATAACGAATTGTTAATGTCATAAGCCCTTTATAGAACAACTTAAGAAACATAGTTCTTAAATATTTTTACAGGTAGATCAAGTTGGAACATATTTTATAAAATTTCATAAGATTTGTGCTCACAATCATTAACATCCATATTGCTAAAAAGTAAATCCCAATCAACTAATGATAAGTGATAGTTTAATGAGTAAACCTAAGAACTCATGAAAACAGTATACTCATCATTAGTCCAATTCACTCGGGGCAGGTTTCAATCTCCAGTTACTAAAAATATATCCACTGATGCACAATGATTGGAATAAAAATCAGAACCAGATGCTGGTAAACTGTTCCAATTATTCACTTTTGGCTTTTGACCTTAATGGATATAAAGACTTCCAGTACTTTCATGTCCTTTCGGTGAGCACAGGGGTGCGTCATCATCAGACGATTTCGACATCACCTTTATAGGTGACCCACTTCGTGGAAAACTTGCGTTGGGAGAAAGGATTGGTGTTAGAAGTAGGAGTATTTCCAGGATTTACCGAAGGTGTCTGCAGTTTAGCAGACAGCTTACTGCATTACATACTTTCATTCGTTGTAGTTCACCCTCTAGTTCCGATATTTTAATCTTAAGGCCTCTTGAAGCGCCGGCAGACTTTTGGGTTTTATTGAGATTTTCACTTGGCTTGTCTTTTCTCCTCAAACTACACATAGTTTATTGATTTATTGATTTAGTAACTGATATATATATATATATATATATATATATATATATATATATATATATATATATATACGATGCCCCCACCAGTTTTGTCCTTCAGACACGGCGCCCAAGTCGTGCCGGTTCGAATATCCGTACCGATACGACGATCCCCGACTGAGATCGTCCCGATTCACATCCGGGACAATCCAGTAAGTTTTCTTTTGTTTTTTAAATTTTATATAAATGTCCTTAGATACATACTTTATTGTCACTCATGGTTAATCATAATAAAATCTATAAATAAATAAAAATTTATCTGAGTTTAAATCCGAATATAAACGCACACTGGTAAAAAGTAATATTTTTCAAGGAAATAAATAATATACATTAGGGCAAATTTTAATATTGATAAGATTTAGATGATTGAGATAATGTTAGAAATTGTTCAGTGTTCAAATTTATGTATATTGAATTGAATTAAAGCAAAAAGATCAATACACTAACATTTAGAAAAAAGGTTTCATAGAAAATAAACACTTAAATTAGTTTGGCAAAATTCTGAAGACTGATATGGAATACGGTTCGTATTCTTTGACAACTCATTGACAATCTTTGATCTTTGTGTAATTTTGTTTTGTTCGGTATCCGATCCCATAATGCTCTTTGGCGAATTACGGAAAGAGGTTATTTCAATCTGCCAAAATGTGCGGAATGTGGATCGTATAAATATTACTGATGCTGACCCAGCGAACTAAATATAATAATATGCTTTCCTTAGTTAACTTAATGCTGTCTTGTTAACCCTAATTAGTTTACTTGAAGCATTCTTCTAAAAAAAATCTAATTTACAGCGCAATATAGCTTACACTATTATAAAGGATGAAAAATTTTGACACTACTTAAAACAAATAATGTTTCATCTCCTCTTGGGAAGCCAATTGTAACTGATGCGATGAGCTGGTAGGAGTGCACTAAAACTACACATAAACTGTTAAAATTGTAATTTGAATTGTGCGCCTGTGGACAGTTAAGTTGTAATTTTAACACTAAATTCTTAAATATAAATTTTTCTTGAGAAATAATAAATTCTTTTAAGCCCAGAAAGGCTTATTTACTGAGAAAAGTAATAAAGGTAACCTAAAACGTCAATACGACATTTGAAAGGTGATTTCTCGTAACATCTGGAATAAGGGTTCTTAAATTGTCAGCAAACAATCAATTGGCATTAATTGAAAAGTTAACCGGCCGATATAATTACGTAACCTAGCGATTTGCTGTAAATACACATCTACAGTAGCATGAAAGCTCCGGCAAGAAGATAACTTCAGTTTCTGTGAAATCAAAACTATCACAAGATGTTAAACAACCTGAAAGTGACTCAACAGTATTGTCAGTCATCAAGAAAACAACCAACAACCAAATAAGGATTCAAGGTGCTACACTTGTAACAAGTAAGGTCATAAAAGTCCTCAAATGCAAATCAACAAGAATGTTCAACAAAAAGCAAGTAGTTCATCATATGCTGTTGTGTTTGAGGCAACATCCAGCCAAAATGACCCATGGCAAGTGGCTACCGGTGCATCGTCACACATGACAAGACGAAAGAACATGCTTGAAAATATGACTCTGTCATACATAAAATCAGAGTCGCAGACAACAAAGTATAATCTGTGCAATGCTCAGTATAAGTGAGGTCATAATGGTGACGATGAAGGTCAAAACAAAAAGGTGCTTTTTCCAAAAGTATTATGTGTTCCTAAACTGGCAACAGATTTATTGTCTCTAAGTCAGATTATTTGCGGTGGTCGCCAAGTAAAACTTGACGGAACAGGCTGTGTTATGTGAGGGTCGACTGGAATAGTTTTAGGACTAGCATTAGTCTTTTCAAACCTGTTTAAAATTTGTTCCACATAAATACTAAAACTTTCTATTTGCATTCCCAAAAAATTACTTGGGGTTTCCATTATTTTAATTCCAATATGTGTTTTTCAGTTTTTTTTTTAAATTAATTTAGTTCTGATTCATCAATTACTGAAATCAAATTTACTTGAAAGAAGGCAACTTCTTTTAAAATACATATTTCGAATATGGTTTAATTGGACATTGGATGTTTTGTTTATATTGTAACGTCTGGCATATGTCACAAGGAAACGTAATCTTAGCAACATAAATGTTATTTTCTTTTATTTGATAAACAAAATTCTTTCGTTGCTACTGAAACTTGAAAGTTCGTGATTTCCGTGATTTTTCAGGACTCGTAATCGAAACCTTCAAACAAAAAGTTGCCATTATTGTAATTGTTTAAATATTTCACTTTTTTAAATCAACAGTAAATTATCGTGGTTAATTCTTTCAGCTTGAATTAGTGAGCGACAATTTTTCTCTTTCACTTTTGGTTGGGTTATCACTCTCCCACAACACTAAGATACCAATGTTTCCATATTTGCTAATTTTATGAAGAAAATTATTTAGATTCCTCATGTTTGGATGACAAGTTCAAATAATGTCAACACAACTTTTAAACCAAATCATGAAATATTGATTTATATTCTACAATTTTCTGCGTAAAGATTTGCAATCTTTTTACAGTAGAAATTTATAAGTAATAGCATTTTTTGTTGGTTTGTTACATATATATTTTTAGTGTCTCCACGTTTTCTTGAGTGTTCCTAACGAGTACGCACGTTTTGACAACTCTCTGACAACTTAGTCAACTAATGTTGGAATATTTTCGTTCTGGTTAATTGCTGATCTTATAATCGCGATACCGATTATAAAAAGAGGTTATTTTATACGACAAAGCATCGCAGAGCCTGGGATCCTATTAACCAGTATTTTTCTAAATATCTACTTTATAGTGCAACAAGGGCAACATAATTAAAAGGAACGCTTACACTATTATAGACATTCAAGAAGTGAGACACGATTACTTGTTTTACTTATATGTTCCATACTTGCTTTAAAAATGTGGAAAAATCGTGGTAGTAACTCTCCATATGCGTTGAATTGTAAATGGAGTTCTAAGGATGCTTTATTTAAATTTGCAATTTGTAAAAAGAAATAATTTTTGAGGGTATTAGAGAGTTTGATGAATAACCCGAAAAGTTTTGACATTGACAGAATTTGGAAGGGCGTGACAACTAAGTTGACTTATTAATTACTAGTCAGTAATAGATGATGTTAACAGAGAAATGGAAAGATTAAATATTTCTACTCATAATTTCTTCTTCAACAATAACGCATACTTTAAGCTGGAATTTATATGCTAAATTACTGTCCATCCCATTTAAAAATTGTTCTGCAATCAGTGCTTTTTAATAATATCTGTATTCTTGAACCTCTGTGTTTGAACTCTTTCAGCACCAGAATATTCACCAGCTTTTCTTTTACATTTACGCAAATTCATTTTAGTTTGAGCCAAACCAACTTTTCTAGATAAACTACCGCCTAATCTATTACACATTTCTAAATTTCAAACATATTACATTAAAACCTTTTACCTAAAGTGTAACTTTCGAAAATAGTGTTGATTTATTTTTTTAAAAAAACTAATCACTTTATATTACAATCGTTATGATTATCTACAGTGGAAAACTTACTTGACAACTCCAGCCCAGTTAGTTAAGCAAACAATAAATCATGGCAGATTCTATCAAATGCCTTTTAAAAGTCTGTATAAACAACATCAACCTGTAAATGATAACTGTCGAATTGTTATAAATAAGAAGGTTGGTCGCAGAAGATTTACATTTGCAAAATCCGTGTTGACTCTCATTTATAATATTTTGGAACTATGGCATAATTATTTTGGAAATGAATTTTTTTGGACCATTATGGAATACAAAACATTTTTCATAAATTTGTTACAAGTAAACTATCTCCATTCTTTAAGGTAGGTATAATAAATGAATTTTTATGTGCATTAGGAAATAAAGCACATTTTAAAAACAAGTTAAATTTCATGGTTAGAGGCTTTGTTAATTATAATCCACAATTCATTCAATACTGTAGAAGGAATATCATAAGGACTAGATATTACTAGATAAATCTGACTTCTGAGTTCATTAAAAACATCAATCTGGAAAAAATTATTATTATTTTTTGAATATAAACAAAAATATTTTCATGACAAAACGATATTGTTTAAATTTGAGTTTGCATTGAAAGCTAAAAAATGAAACAAACAGCTCACGTGTAAAGAGTAAATACTTATTTCTTTTGTAGTTTTCGTCTTTTCAACGACGAAATTGTAAGTTACCAAATAATTGTTCAAGTTCAGTTTTGAAATCAAATTACATTTTGTACATATTCAGGTTCCAACAGCAATGAAGGCGATATGTTTATTAATCAAAAGTTAAACATACTTTTGTTGTCTGAAGAATATGCAATGCTTTAATACAATTCAATATACATAAATTTGAACACTAAGAAAATTGGGTACCTCTGGAAACGTCGGCAGACTTTTGGGTTTTATTGAGTTTTTCACTTAGCTTGTCTCTTTTCCGGACACTACACATAGTTTATTGATTTAGTAACCGATGTTACCAGACAAATTAACAACCCTTCTCTCGAATTTGGTAACTATTATAACTAAATTCAAACAGAAGAATGACAAACAACTCACACCAAAATTGTTACCATCAACAATATTCCCTGGTTGCTAACCACACTTTGAACAATTGACAAAAGTTGCTAACAATAAAAGACTTTTCTGTCGTTACCAATGGCAGCGGTAACGATCGTCATTTATCCAAGTTTGGGTAGCAACTACTGAAATCTCTCCATCTTTTGTCTGAATTTAGTTAGTTACTAAATTCAGACAAATAAAAAAAATTGTTTACTTGGTTGGTAACCTTGGTTACCAATTCAAGAAACAACTGAATTAAGTTTTGGTTTTCGTACTATAAACAATTTAATAACTGAATTAGCGGTCATGAAATGCGAAAACAGCAAGCGTGCCTGCAAGAAGTTCGAGTGCTTCAGAGTCCTATTGGGACCACACGGCACTTCGCCAGTTCCATTTCAGAATAAGTTCCTATTAAGAGACAAGTAGGACAGTAGGTTGCTATTATTGTAACTGTTTAAATATGTCACCTTTTTAAATCAAAAAATAATTCACGTAGTTGATTCTTTAAGCAAGAATTAGTGAGCGGCAAATTTCAACTAGGTACTGAATTTCTCTCTTTCACGTTTGGTTGGATTATCACCCTCAAACAACACTAAGATACCAATCCTTCTAATTTTGCTAATTTTATGTCAAAATTTATTTAGATTCCTCATGTCTAGATGACAAGTTCAAATAATGACAACAAACAATTTATAAACAAAATCAAATCACAATTTTCTGTGTAAAAATTTGCAATCTTTGTTGAAATGAAATTTATAATTAATAACTCTATCATTTGTAATTTTGATGAAATTTTCATCTACTTTAGTGCATATATATTTTAAGTGTCTCCACGTTTTCTTGAGAGCTCGTTACCACTACACACGTTTCGACAATTTGCTGACAAATTAGACAACTTGGGCATGTTGGGGTATTTTCATTCTGCTTAGTTGCTAATCTTATAATCGCGATTATAGGAACCTGGGATCATATTAAGTAGTATTTTTCTAAAAAATCTACTTTACCGTGCAATAAGGTAAAACATAACTGAAAAGAAAGATAAACATTCAAGAGGTGACACACAATTTACTTGGTTTACCTATATGCTATATGCAGAATCTTAACATCTACTACATGTCTGATCGGTATTCTAAATAAATGATTTTCTAAGTAAATTGCGTCTCAATTCTTGACTCTGTTATAGCGTAAGCTTTATTTTCAAGAATAAGATATTTTTTCGCATTGTAAATTAAATTATATCAGCAGAATGCCACACAGTTAACTGTGACAGGAAAATAGCTCCTCGATTATTATTATAGGATCCTGTGTTCAGAATATCTCGACAATTTATAATAACAACTTTGTATACTTGGTAAGGCCTTTATAAAATCGGCCAACAAGCAAAATGAAATAACTCCAACATCAGTTGACAGTTAGTTGTCAAAACACACGTACAGAACCAGAGTTCTCAAAAACTTATTCTCTCGTTTTAAGAAATTGTTAATAAATAATTTCATTATTTATTCCATATAGTATTATTCAAGTCTTAACCATTAATTTAAACCACACACATTTTCCATTTAAATTTGATTCACTGATGTTAATCATCAAATTTGACTTTCCTTAGACATTATGTGTTATTCCTTATGAATTACATCTGAAATAAATTAATGGCGTGTATGTAGTTGTTGATTTTTTGAATGGTGAGACACCTACTGTTCTAAAGTTTCACAGCATCTCTTGAATGTTGAAATTGTTAATATTTTAAATTAAGTTTTGGGAACAGTTGTAAATAACAGTTGCTAGGTTACAACAAGTGTTCTATTGTTTTTTAAATTTGGATTCCCTTAGATACATAATTTATTGCAGTTAATCAAGGCGGAATATTGTAACAATTACATTAATAACGAAATATATCTATTTTAGAGCCCTGATTTCAAATAGTGTTAATTAATCATGAAATTCTCGGAAATCAAGCCACATGAAAATTTCCCGTGGGCTTTAATTTTGCTGTATCAAAATATTACCAATTATATTTAAAGTTCACTTAAATAAAGTTAGGAGATAAGATATATTAACCAAACACCAAAATGTCTTAGAAACTGTAAAAAAAAATCCCGATTTGTATATATATCAAAAGTTAACCTAAGTTATACAATATTACAGAGTACAGAGAGTATTTAGTGTAAAATATCGTGTTATATATACCGCCCCTTTGGTTGACTGAATCAACGCACTACAACGCCGTATAATCAAATTGAGACATCCCTAATTAAAAATCGCTCCGTTATTTTCCTTCTTTCAAAAAAATCTTTGGTCACTGTGTTTTTCATTCTCTTCTACAATATGATTTATTCAATCAATTTTTGAAGATAATTTTTGCAATACCCTCAAAAATAATTTCTTTTTACAGAATGCAAATTTAAATAAAGTATCTAAGAACTCCATCTACATCCCAACGCATATGGAGAGTTACTACCACGATTTTAACATATTTTTGAAGCAAGTATGGAGCATACAGGTAAAGCAAGTAAATTGTGTCTCACTTCTTGAATGTCTATAAGAGCATAAACTTTCATTTCAATTATGATATACCTTATTACAGATATTTTAGAAGAATACTGCTTAATAAGATACAAGGCTTCGCGATGTTTGATTGTATATAATTACTTGTTTCCATGATCGGTATCGCGATTATATGATAACCGAATAAGCAGAACGAAAATACTACAACTTTAGTTCTCGATGATGTTGTCAGTGTTTTGTCAAAACATGCCTACTCCCAAGAAAATATGGAAACACTAAAAAGATATATGCACTAAAGTAGATGAAAGTTTTAACAAAACTGGAACAGATAAATCTATTAATTAAAAATTTCAACCCAACAAAGATTTCAAATCTTTATTTCCCCAGAAAATTGTGAAATAGAAATCACTATTTCTTGATTTGGTTTATAAATTGTGTTAACATTATTTGAACTTGTCATCCAGACATGAAGAATCTAAATAATTTACGACATAAAATTGTCAAATATGGAAAGATTGGTATATTAGTGTTGTTTGAGGGTGATAATTAAAGGTGAAGGAGAAAAATTCAGTGCATAGTTGAAATCTGTCGCTCACTTATTCAAGCTGAAAGAATCAACTACGTGAATTTACTGTTGATTTAAAAAGGTGAAATATTTAAACAGTTACAAAAATAGCAACTTACCGTCTGAAGGTTTAGATTACGAGCCCTGCAAGTCACTGAAATCAAATCAGTTGCAGATCTCTCGTCGACATTTATTTTCGACAGGTAATTAATATGTGAAACGAAATTGTTTTTGTTAACTTTGTTAATTTTATATTTCCATTAGAATAGATTGTTGCTAAGAGAAGTTTCAACTACTATAATGTGAGGAATAGAATTGAAAACAAATAAAATTTTAATTAATTTGTAATTAAAAAATAAAACGAGTGAGTGTGTAATTGAGTGACATTTTGCAAACAAGTATCAATAGCAACGAATTGTTTGTCAAAAAATAAAATAACATGTCAAATTACGTTTCTTTATGGCATATGTCAGAACTATGTAGTAATTTATAAAAAAGTTGTCTTCTCTCAAGCATATTTTATTTGATTCTTACATTGTATATAACACCCAATTGTGGTTCAGTTATATCTTTTCTTATAATTCGTTTTAATCCACTGTCTCAGCAAATTGACAGAGCAAAGGAATATCGTGATGATTTTTCAATTTGTTATAATATTTTTGATGGTAAAACTGTTTCGAATCAATCTCATCCTTGTATTTCAACCTACAGTGGATGACCATAAATGAGATTCCCAAATATTTAAATATAACATAACTTTACAAATAAAACTACTTTGTTTAACTTATGTCGATATTTTAATATTAGTTTGGTGTTATAAAATAGTTTCGACACATTGCCGATTTTTTCAACATCCATTTATTCAGTGGAAAAATATACAGATATACACAATATAATTATTTATGAATCACATTTTCCGTCATAAATTACAGATTAAAATATAAGTAAAACCTACTACGGCACAATTCTAATATTATAATTACTATAAACATGCTTAATTCTCAGATGTTATTTGAGTTGAAACGTATGCCCATACTATGGAAAACTTTCCATAAATTGAAAGTACCTTCTTTATACACAGACAGATATGTGGAACTCCAATGGGAACATTCCTGTCCTCAGCCTTTTTGATAGAACTTTTGAAGACGGTTTCTTGCTGTTTTCTCCTTTATTGTGACTTTTTCTTGACCTTTTTTCGGATTTCTTGCATATTTTTTCATATTTCATAGCCTCAGAGAAAATAGCATGCCCTCAACCTCCGGAGATCTATCTTTCAACACTCTAATCCGGAGATTGCATGCTTGCATGATATCCAACCCTGTGAATCCGACAGATACAAGAGACCTTGTCTTTTGGCTGTCTAGACCTCTGCGTCTCTTTTGAACATCTTTTCTTTACTATGTAGCGATTGTTACTTACCTCTTTAGTTTTCCCTTCTATTTTCCTAAACCTTTATGGTTAACTACTCTTAGGTCATGATCTTCGGATCATTGCCCGGAGAGGGGTTTTTAGTCGGTAACGTCCGGCACTACGTTTTGTAGATTTCCCCCTCTTTGCTCCAATAAAAAAATAATCAAAATTTATTCTGAAAACAAATCAATGTGTTATTTTATGGAGCCTTATTCTGTGTTTAGTTGGGAATTTCTGTAAATATAAATAATGAATTTAGCCAAAACTATTCCCTAAAAATAACAGTTTGGTACGATCGGTTTCATTTCTAGCACTACTGTACATAAGTATTTCTGCTAATTACAATTCTCAATGAGGAAGAACCTCATTAATAAAGAGAGAATATTTAACTATTAATTTTGAATTGAAGCGTAGGAGCAACTTCAGAAAGATGAGTTTCTTATGAAATAAAAGTCTGAACTGATTAGAGGTTTGTTGTAAACAAATAAAGAAAACTTTTTGGGCTACTTGATTTTATGAAAAATATTGTAATATGTTTATATACAACGAAATTCAAATGTCTACAAGTGAATAATGCATAGAAATTCAAACAAAATGGTCCTGTGGCATAGACAACTAGAGTACCTACATTATAAAGGCGTACAGGATTTGTACAGAAAGCGACTGGTACACGGTAATAAATTGGATAATGATAAATTACCCATGTGGTGTGACAATGTCAACGAGGTAAGCAAGCAAGGAAACCCTTTACTGATTGAGAAGGAAGAAGTAAGCAGTTACTGAATATTGTTCATTCAGATATCTGCGGACCAATGCGAGTCAGATTCAGCGGTGGATCAAGATATCTTCTTACATTAATAGACGAATATAATAGGTCGTGCCAGGTTTTTTCCTTAAGTCAAAGAGAGAAGTTTTTGAAAAATTTAAGGAGTACAAAAGAACTGTCGAAAATCAAACTGGTAATGAAATTAAGAGAGAATTAGCTGAGAAATTGAAGATCAAAGATTGCTAGGTTTTTCTTTAGAATAGAAATTAACCAAAGTAAGAAAGGAGTAACACTTAAACAAAAAAAATATATTTCAGAGAATTTCAGAATGGTAGATTGCAATCCAATTAAAACACTGTATGACTGCCACTCAAAATTTAACAGAGATTTAAAACCATTCAAAGACCCCACACGATACAGAGAATTAATTGGTACTCTAATGTACTCTAAGGTAACCGATCAAAACTGAGGCTTTACAATAACTAACTGTGTCGTTGGATGTGGTACCGCTTTCCTTTCTGCCAATAGAACCCGGATTTGGGCCTCCTTTTCATTTTCTTATTTCTCGGCTCTTGTCTTTTAATAGGAACTTTAATAGGGTCACTAAATAAAAACGAAAATATCACTACCAACACTTTTCCGTAGTTGCTACCGAAACTTGGTTAAATGACGATCGTTACCTCTGCCATTGATAACGACAGAAAAGTCTCTTATTGTTAGCGACTTTTGTCAATTGTTCAGTGTGGGTAGCAACCAGGGAATATTGTTGAAAATTACAATTTTTTTTGAGTTGTTCGTCCTTCTTTTGTCTGAATTTAGTTATAATAGTTACCATAATCGAAAGAGAAGAGCTGTTAATTTGGCTTGTAACCTCGGTTACTAAACCAATAAACCATGTGTAGGGTCCGGAAAAAAGAAAAGCTAAGTGAAAAACTCAATAAACCCCAAAAGTCTGCTGACGTTTCCAGAGGTACCCGATTTCCTTAGGAATAAAATTTTGGAACTAGAAGGTGAGATACAGAGAGTGAAAGAGTGCTTACACAGCTTTGTCGTCTAAACTAGGGATACCATCGGTAAACTCTGATAGTACCCCTTCTCCTAACGCTAATCCCAAATCTTTGTCCCAACTAGCCACCCCTACTCCCGCAAAGTCTCCCAGCTCCAAAACTCAGAAAACTTCTTGGAACTCGGTCACCCCCAAGGAGGTGATGTCGAAATTGTGTAACTACTACGCACCCCACTATTTATGGTTCAGTGTTGAAATTTATGTATATTGAATTGTATTAAAGTATTTTAGACCAAGTGCCCTAAGAATTAGAAGAGCCTTCTCATAGAAAATAAACTCCTTTTTATTAAAGTAATTATTTAACGTTTCTAATTGAATGGAATTATTTGGTAGCGCTAATGGCTAGACGTCTCAGTCTCAGTTTCGGCTCGTATTTTTTGACAACTCACTGACAATCTTGACAACTGATCTTTGTGTAATTTTGTTTTGATTGGTGTCCGATCCTATAATGCTCTTTGGCGAATTACAGAGGATATTTCAGTCTGCCAAAATGTGCGGAAAATGGGATCACATAAATATTAATCAACGAGCTGACCCAGCTTACAAAATCCGATAATATGCATTCCTCAGTTAATTTAATGCTGTCTTGTTAACCAAAAGTAGTTTACCTGAAGCATTCTTCTCAATTTACATCGCAATGTAGCTTAGGCTATTATAAAGAATGAAAAATTATAACACATCTTAAAACAAATAATGTTTCATTTCCTCTTGGGAATCCAATTGTAACTGTTGTGATGACCTGTAGGAGTGTACTGAAACTACACATAAACTGTTAAAATTGTAATTTGAATTGTGCGCCTGTAGACAGTTAAGTTGTAATTTTAATACTAAATTCTTAAATATAAGTTTTTCTTCTGAAATAATAAATTCTTTTAAGAAAAATTAACAGGTTATGGAGCCAGAAAAGCCCAGGGAAGCCCAGAATGGCTCACTTACTGAGAAAAGTAATGAAGTTAACCTGAAACGTCAATACGACAATTGAAAAGTGTATTCTCGTAACATCTGGAATAAGGGTTCTTAAATTGTCAGCAAACAATCAATTGGCATTAATTGAAAAGTTAACCGGCCGAGATAATTACGTAACATGGCGATTTGCTCTAAATACATACCTACAGCAAGAGGAGTTGTGGAACTGCATAGACCCCACCACATGTGTCATTGTGGACACAAAACGAGACACAAAGGCAAAAACTAAGATATATTTACTAGTTGACTAAATAAATTACGTGCACATGCAAGAGAGTAGTACTGCAAAAGAAGTATGGGATACGTTTTCATAAGTATTTGATGACTCTTTGTTGACACGCTGTGATGGGCTGCTGCGTGATCTCTATAATACTTCACTTACTGTATGTCAAAACGTAGAGAAATATGTGAGCAAAATTATGTGTACTGCTCACAAGCTCAGAAACATTGGTTTCGCAGTTGACGATAAAGGGCTAGTTACATTGCTACTCTCCGGTCTACCAGACTCCTATCAACCAATGATTATTGCTATTGAAAGCTCCGGCATGAAGATAACTTCAATTTCTGTGAAATCAAAACTATCACAAGATGTTAAACAATCTGAAAGTGACTCAACAGTATTCTCAGTCAACAAGAACAACCACAAGAAACAAAGTAAGTAAGGGAGCTACACTTGTAATAAGTAAAGTCATAAAAGTCCTCAAATGCAAATCCAGGACCAAGAATGTTCAACAAAAAGCAAGTAGTTCATCATATGCTGTTGTGTTTGAGGCAACATCGAGCCAAAATGACCTATAGCAAGTGGCTTCCGGTGCATCGTCACACATGACAAGACGTAAGAACATGCTTGAAAATATGACGGCTCCTGTCATACATAAAATCAGAGTCGCAGACAACAAAGTATAATCTGTGCAATGTTCAGTACAAGTGAGGTTGGACCATTATGACGATGAAGGTCAAAACAAAAAGGTGCTTTTTACAAAAGTATTATGTGTTCCTAAACTGGCAACAAATCTATTGTCTCTAAGTCAGATTCTTTGCGATGGTAGCCAAATAAAATTTGACGGAACAAGCTGTGTTATTATGAACAGCAGAAGTGAGGTAGTATCTTCCCACTGTGGCTTTATGTGAGGGTCGACTGGAACAGTATTAGGATTAGCATTAGTCATTTCAAATCTGTTTAAAATTTGTTCCGTATAAATACTAAAACTACTACTAAAACTCTTTTCGGTGTAGAGTCGAATTTTGCATTCCAGCAGCGAGGGAATTGTTTTAACCCATATAGTGACTTGTTCAATTTACATACCATGTTTTCGTCATGATCCAACCCTTCTTGTTAAGTCATAAATAGGTGTGTTCAAGTTCTCCATATAAAAATGCTGTCTTTACGTCTAGTTACTTGATTTTGTGATTATTTTGTACAGCCACAGATAGTAACAATCGTATTGAATCTCACCTGACTGTTTGTGCAAAAGTTTCCTGGTAATCAACAGGTGACATTTGACTATATCATTTTACACACAGATGTGATTTGTAACGTGGTCATTAAATAAATGAATCACTGTCATTAAAGTTATTTTAACAAATCGAAAAATCATCTCGATATTTCTTTTCTCTGTCAATTTGTTGACACTTTCGATTGAAACAAATAGAAATATATTAAAAATATAACTGAACCACAATTTGATGTAATATTAATACTATGAAAGAAACAAATCAAATTTACTTGAAAGAAGACAACTTTTTTCTAAATTACATATTTCGAATAAGGTTTAATTGGACATTGGATGTTTCGTTTATACTTTAACGTCTGGCATATGTCACAAAGAAACGTAATCTTAACAACATAAATGTTATTTTCTTTTATTTGATAAACAAAATTCCTTCATTGCTATTGAAACTTGAAAGTTCGCAAAATGTCACTCAATCCCACACCCATGTTCGTTTAGTTTTGTAATTACTAATTAATTAAAATTTTATTTATGTGTATATACATCTAGTTATCCTGTTTTCAATTTCATCCCTCACGTCGTCGGTATCACATATTCAAACTAAATTATAATAGTTGGAACTTCTCTTAGCAGCAATCTATTCTAATGGAAATATAAAGTTAACAAAGTTAACAAAAACAATTTCTTTTCACATGTTAATTATCTGTCAGAATCACAGACAGTTTTTGTATGTTTACGATAGATCTGCAACTAATTTGATTTCCGTGACTTTCAGGACAAGTAATCGACATCTCCACAATAATGGCATCAAGTTGCCATTATTGTAATTGTTTAAATATTCCTAACGAGTTCCTATGGGGTCCGCACGTTTTGACAATTCTGGGAATTTTGACAGCTAATGTGAGAGTATTTCGTTCTTCTTAATTGCTGTACTTATAATCGCGATACCGATTATGGAAAGAGGTTATTTTATACGACAAAACATCGCAGAACCTGGGATCCTACAGCAGTATTTGTGTAAAAAGCTACTTTAATGTGTGGGCAAAAGCACCAAGATATGCTCCAGCTTTTCTTTTACATTTACCCAAATTCATTGTAGCTTGAGCCGAACCAACTTTTCTAGAAAAACTATCGCCCAATCTATTACTCATTTTTAAATTTCAAACATTACATTAATATCTTTTATCTAAAGTATAACTTGCGAATATGGTGTTGATTAATTTTTTATAAAAACTAATCACTTTACATCACAATCGTTATGATTATTTACAGTGGAAAAATTACTTGTCAAATCCAGCCCATTTAGTTTAGCAAACAATAAATCATAGCAGATTTTATCAAATGCCTTTTAAATGTCTGTATAAACAGCATCAACCTGTAAATGATTTTCAAGAGCACCAACTGTCGAGAGGTTATAAATAAGAAGGTTGGTCGCAGAAGATTTACATTTGCAAAATTCATGTTGACTCTCATTTATAATATTTTGGAACTATAGCATAATTATTTTGGAAATGATTTTTTTGGACATCCTTTAAGGTAGGTATAACAAACGATTTTTTACGTACGTTAGGAAATAAAGTAGATTTTAAAAACATATTAAATTTCATTGTTAGAGGCTTTGTTAATGAGAATCCACAATTCATTCAATACTGTAGAAGGAATATCATAAGGACCTCTATTACTAGATAAATCAAGACTTCTGAGTTCATTGAAAACATCAATCTGGACAAAATTATAATTAACTTTTTGAATATAAACAAAAATATTAGATTTGTGTCTGCATTGAAGGCTAAAAAGTGAAACAAACAGCTAACGAAGTGTAAATACTTATTTCTTTTGTTGTTTTTGTCTTTCCAATGACGAAATTGTAAGAAGTTATCAAATAATTGTTCAAGATCAGTTTTGAAATCAAATGATATTTTGTACATATTCAGGTTACAACAGCAATGAAGGCGATATGTTTATTAATCAAAAGTAAAACAAACTTTTGTTGTCTGAAGAATATGCATCGACAAAAGTGTGTGAATTGTTAATTAGACATTGCTATTCCTAACAAATATTAAAATTTTATATATTTTCTTTGATAAGATAATAATAAAACTTAAACATCTTTTTTAGCTGCTTTTTTCCAATTCTGTTAAACTTATAAATTCACAGCACATAATTAGGACCTTCCCACATTCCGCATATTTTGGCAAATTGAAATAACCTCTCTCAGTAATTCGCCAAAGAGCATTATAGGATTGAACACCAAACAAAACCAAATTACACAAAGATTAGTTGCCAAGATTGTCAATGAGCTGTCAAAAAATATTAACCGAAATTGAGATCTGAGACGGCTAATCATTAGCGCTGGTTTTTCCCAAACCAATTTAAAAGTTTCTTCTCTATGAGAAGTCTCTTCTAATTCTTAGTGTACTTGGTTTAAAATACTTTAATACAATTCGATATATATAAATTTGAACAATGAATCATAACTGAATCGCAGTTAGACAATTTCGACATCACCTCCTTGGGGGTGACCGAGTTCCTGAGTTTAGGATCTGGAAGACTTTGCAGGAGTGTGGGTGGCTGGTTGGGATAAAGATTTGGGATTAGCGTTAACAACTCTTCTCTTTCGATTATGGTAACTATTATAACTAAATTCAGTCAGAAGAAGGACGAACAACTCAAAGAAAAATTGATACTATTAACAATATTCCCTTGCTGCACTTTGAACAATTGACAAAGGTCGCTAACAATAAGAGACCTTTCTGTCGTTACCAATTGCAGCGGTAACAATCGTCATTTATCCAAATTTGAGTAGCAACTACGGAAAAGTGTTTGTTAAGGAATGAAATTGCACATTGATACTTGGAACACTCTGTATAGATGCCCTAACGCAAGCGTCATGCTACGCAGGGTTTTTAGTTCTTAGTTTTTAGTCTTTGACGTTTCTAGCACACTTTGTAATAATATAATAAACGATCAGTGTTCTTGTAACATCGACTATTATTCTCATCACACTCACACCTCAGTTTTCAAAAGTGTTTGTAGTGATATTTTTGTGTTTATTTAGTGTCCATCTTTTGTCTGAATTTAGTTAGTTACCAAATTCAGACAAATGAAAAAATTTGTTTACTTGTCTGGTAACCTTGGTTACCAATCCAAGAAACAACTGAATTAAATTTTTGTTTTCGTACTATAAACAGTTTAATAACCGAATTAGCGATAATGAAATGGGAAAACAGCAAGTGTGCCTGCAAAAGGTCGAGTGGTTCCGAATTATATTGGAACCGGACGGCACATCGCCAGTAAAAGCCGTGAAAGAAGAAAAGTAAAAGGCGGTTCAAATCCAGGTTCTATTGGCAGAAAGAACCGTCAACCGCCCGGTAAACCCTGAGCACGACTCCGTTCCAAGTTCCGAAAGAGTTAACTATCTAAAGTAAGTAACAACAGAAAAATTCGGCAAAGTGCCACACCGACATCAGACCCCCAAATGGAGTTAGACATAACGTTAATATAAACAATAAAATAGAATAAAGTATGTTAAAAAACAATAACAATTGACAAATGAAGGCGATCGAGGTAACCTTGGTGATCAAGAAACAGTGAAAGTCAGTTTGAGAGAAACAGCTCAAGAGCACAGTAGTAGTTGTCTTTTTTGTTGATTCATCCTTTGTATTTCAATTAATTGATTGAATAAATTACTGCAATTTCTTGCATATTCTCTGAAAAGTAAGTAACAACAGCAAAATTCGGCAAAGAGCTACACCGATATCAGACCCCCAAATGGAGTTAGACATAACGTTCGTCCTTCTGTTTGAATTTAGTTATAAGAGTTGCCATATTCAGACAAAAGAGAAGAGTTGTTAATTTGGCTGGCAACCTCGGTTACTAAACCAATAAACCATGTGTAGTGTCCGCGAAAAAGATAAGCCAAGAGGTACCCGAAAACTAGATGTTAAGATTAAAATCTCGGAACTAGAGGGTGAATTAAAACGAATGAAAGTAAGTAATGCAGTAAGCTGTCTGCTAAACTACAGATACCATCGGTAAATCCTGGAAGTACTCCTACTTCTAACCCTAACACCAATCTGTCCTCCCGACCAGCCACCCCACACCTCCAAAACGCAGAACTCTTCCACAAAGTGGGATACTCCTATGGAGGTGGTCTCGAAATCCTGACAACGCACCCCTGTGCTCTTCTTTTGTTTTTATTCTCCGTTGTCATCACAACCGTTATACACGATGTCTAGATATTCTAACATAACCTGCCTCGAGTGAATTGGACCAATGATGAGTAAGTATAGTGTTTGCATGAGTACTGAGGTTTACACTTTAAACTATCAATTATCATTGGTTGATTGTGTCTTATGAAATTTTATACAATATGTTCCTACTTTATCTACATGTAAAAAAATTAAAAACTAAGTTTCCTAAGTTGTTCTCTAAAGAGCTTATAACATTAACTATTCGTTATTCATTTGTAGACATTTGAATTCCGTTCCCATAAACAAATTTCAATTTTGTTCATAAAATCAGGTGGACTTGTTTACCACCAAACTTTAATCAGTTCCAAGTTTTATTTCATACGAACCACATCTCCCTGAAGTTGCTTCTACGCTTCAATTCAAAATTATTAGTTAAATATTCTCGCTTTTATTAATGAGTCCCTGCCTCATTGGAAATGATAATCGGAAGAAATACTTGTGTATAGTAATGCTAGAAATGAAACAGATCGTATCAAACTGTTATTTTTAGGGAATATTTTTGTCTAAATTCATTAATTTACTTACAGGAATTCCCAACTAAACAAAGAATAAGTATTTTCATGTATATGACGCTCCTTATAACAACACATTAATACCTAATTAATTTGTTTTCAGAATAAATTAAGATTGAAATCTTAAAGTACGATGCAAAAGGCAAATGATGTAAAGATTCTAGTGGCCCAAGAATTGGATTTAAATGTAAGTATAATTTTCATCTGCATTCAAGATTTTTATAACTAATGACATATTTTATGTTAAAACACACACAATTAAATTATTTAATTTATATGAAAAACAAATAAAATTGGTATATATAATATGATTAATCTTTAATAATTTTATATATCCTTTTTAAGGTATTTTGACGATTCGTTGGGCACGAGGAGTTACGGTCACATGGAAAGGCTGATTACCATCATATAAATGAAGATGAAATGAGCCATGACAAAACCTGATGACATCGGGAAATATTTTCTCTGAGGCTATGAAATATGAAAAAAAATCCAAAAAATCCGAAAAAAGTACAAGAAAAAATCACAATAAAGAAGAAAACAGCATTACCAAGACTCCGTCTTCAAAAATTCTACCAAAAAGGTTGAGGTCTAGAATGTTCCCGTTGGAGTTCCACATATCTATCTCTGTATATAGCAGGTACTTTCATTTTATGGAAATGTTTCCATAGTGTGGATCTAGGTTTCAACTCATCTATCATCTGAGAATGAAGCTTGTTTATAACAATTATAATTTTAGATTAGTGCCGAAGTAATTCTTCCTTAAATTTTAATCTGTACTGTAATCACTAAATGTGTTTCCTAAAAAAATATGTTGCATATAACTTTTAAGTACCTCCACTGAATAGTTGAAGGTTAAAAAAATCGACAATGGGTCGAATCCATTTATTAACAACCAAACTTATATTAAATTAACCACATAACTTAAAGGTAAACAAAGTAGTTTTATTTGAAAAGTTATATTATATATGAATATTTGGGAATCACATTTATAGTCATTTAGTGTAGGTTGAAATATAAGGAAGAATTTCATTCGAAACAGTTCTACCATTTAGTATAACTCATCTCATCTCGATATTTCTTTGCTCTGTCAATTTGTTGACACTGTGGATTCAAACGAATAGAATTATACCAAAAAATATAACTGAACCACAACTTGATGTAATATTAATACAATGCAAGATCAATTCAAATTTACTTGAAAGACGACAACGTGTTTCTAAACTACATATTTCGAATTAGGATTAATTGAATTAACCATAACTCTTGCCTATAATTGGACAGGGTGACATGCTATAAGGTGACGTAATCTTAGCAACATAATTGTTATTTTCTTTTATTTGACAAACAAACTTCCTTCGTTTCTATTGAAACATGAAAGTCTGCAAAACGTTACTCAATCCAATACTCGCTCCCAAATGTCCGTTTATTTTTGTAATTACTAATTAATTAAAATTTTATTTATGTATACATCAGGCTAGTTATCTTCCTTTCAATTTCATCCCTCACCTCTCTTAGTAACAAAATATATATCGGCATTTAAGTATAAAGTTAACAATGTTAACAAAAACAATTTCTATTCACATGTTAATTATATGCAGAATCACAGACAGTATTTCTTTGATTCAAAATAAATATCAACGAGAGATCTGCAACTGATTTGATTTCAGTGACTCGTAATCGAAACCTTCAGACAGTAGGTTGCTATTATTGTAAATGTTTAAATATTTCACCTATTTAAATCAAAAGATAATTCACGTAGTTGATTCTTTAGGCAAGAATTAGTGAGCGGCAAATTTCAACTAGGTACTGAATTTTTTCTATCACGTTTGGTTGGATTATTACCCTCAAACAACACTAAGATATCAATCTTTCCAAATTTGCTAATTTTATGTCAAAATTTAATTAGATTCCTCATCTCTAGATGGCAACTTCAAATAATGTCAACACATTTTATTAACAAAATCATGAAAAAGTGATTTCTACTTTACAATTTTCTGATTTGCAATCTTTGTTCAGATGAAATTTATAATTAATAGCTCTATCATATGTAATTTTGCTGAAATTTTCACGTTTGTGCATATATATTTTAAGTGTCTCCACGTTTTCTTGAGAGCTGACAAATTGGACAACTTGGCCTTAGTTGCTGATTTATAATCGCGATTATAGGAACCTGGGATCCTATTAAGTAGTACTTTTCTAAAAAATCTTTAAATACTTTCAAGAGGTGAAACACAATTTACTTTATCTTGAATGTCTATAGGAGCATAAACTTTTTTTTCATTTATGATATTATTATCATTATTACAGATATTTTAGAAGAATACTGCTTAATAGGATACAAGGCTCCGCGATGTGTGGTAGTATAAAATGATCTTCTATGATCAGTATCGCGATTAAATGATCAGCGAATAAGCAGAGCAAAAATATTCCAACTTTAGTTCTCGATGTTGTCAGTGTGTTGTCAAATCACGCATACTCTCAAGAAAATATGGAGACACCAAAAATATATATGCACCAAAGTAGATGAAAATTTTAGCAGAACTGAAAGCCATTAATTATAAGTTTCAACCGAACTAAGATTGCAAATCAATATTTACGCAGAAAATTGTAAAATAGTAATCACTATTTTATGATTTGGTTTATGAATTGTGTTGATATTATTTGAATTTGTCATCCAGACATGAAGAATCTAAATAATGTGCGATATAAAAGTATCAAATGTGGAAAGATTAGTATATCATTTGAGGGTGATAACCAATGGTGAAAAAGAAAGTGCAAAGTTGAAATCTGTCGCTCAGTTATTCAAGCTGAGAGAATCACCTACGTGAATTTACTGTTGATTTAAAAAGGTGAAATATTTAAACAGTTACAAAAATAGCAACTTCCTGTCTGAATATTTATATTACGTGCCCTGAGAGTCACTGAAATCAAATCAGTTGCAGATCTCTCGTCGACATTTATTTCAAGCTTCAATAGCAACCAATTGTTTGTAAAAAAATAAAATAACATTTATGTTGCTAAGATTACGTTTCCTTATGACACATGTCACAAGTATGTAATTTAGAACAAAGTTGTCTTCTCCCAAGCAAAACTTGATTTGATTCTTATATTGTATTAATATTTCACCAAATTGTGGTTCAGTTATATCTTTTCTTATAATTCTATTCGTTTTAATCCACAGTGTCAGCAAACTGACAGAGCAAAGGAATATCGTGATGATTTTTCGATTTGATATAATATTGTTGACGGTAGAAATGTTTCGAATCAATCTCATCCTTATATTTCAACCTACACTGGAAGACTATAAATGAGATTCACAAATAATTAAATATAACTTAACTTTACAAATAAAATTGCTTAGTTTAACTTAACAGCGGCGTTTACTAGACAAGGAATCGCATTTTCGGTCAGAAAAGGACGCAAAACAAAACATAGCCCGTAATGTGGTGCCGCCACGAAATCAAACAAACATTCCGCACTCGAGATCTCATATTTATAACGAATTTATTGGTTGTAAATAGATTATGAAATTTATAATAGTAATGAATTCTTAATATATTTTTATTAATTAAAATTATATAAAATTAATATATGATACAATAATATATATGAAAAATATAATAATGTATACAGTTACTAATGGGGTTTGTGTCGTATAGTTAGTTCTAAACCAATCACATTTTATCATATAAACAAATATAATAAATACGATATACAAATACGGATGTCGATTTACAATCTATTATTAATTTAAAAAAATGATCTCAAAGTTAATCTTTAATCGATTCTTATTGTTTCGATTTTGATTGTGTAGGATAGTGACCTTATCTCTAAATTTGCATTTAGTACATACTCTTGGCGCCACGAAAATTACTTTCGCACCCTTAGAGTGAGGAGTGATACAAACCAGTGCATGTGACTTGCGTGTATTTTTGTGTCGAAATTTAAGTGAAATGTGATAACATCAACAAAACGGATGGAATTTTTCTGTTCGGGTAGTACTTGAGTTAAATGGTCAATGAGAGGGGTGCGATTCAGTATACATTTAAAACGAGCCAGAAATTTTAGTTCAGTTTTGGTGGTTGAAGAAACAGTCACAGTTTCAAACAAAGAAACAAATTAGTCTTATTTTAGTCGTGAGCCAAAGTGTAATTTATTGTAAACTCTTAAAGGTAAGTTTTTTATTCAATTTTTGATTTATATTGCTGTATTATTGTTTAGTATATATATATTTGTTAATTCATGTCATCAATTAATTGATTTTTACTTGTATATGTCACAATTTTGATATTATTTCATATTTTTGTGTCCTTGGTTTTCCATTGGTTGCAACTATATTCCATGTTCATTGTTTGTTGTTGGTTTTTCTCCCAGTGAAATTATGAATAAAGAATGATTTATTTGAAGAATGTATTATGTTTATTTCAAATCGAATTTAGTGAATTTAATATAAATATCATAGTTTTAAATTTTTATTACATATATAGTATATAGTCGGCTGCAGAATGGCATTACCACCCCAAGGTCGAATTTATGTAATTAAATTAACTTTATAAAATTGGAATATCAAGTGACACATAATTATGAAATTTAAAATCAAAGAAGCATGAACCATTGTATATTATAATGTATTTATATATAATAGTATACAATAATAAAATAAAAGCAATATTAATTCTAGAAAATGCCGAAATCGCGTAGATTTGCTTCTTGGACTAAGAGACGTGGAAAAAAATCAAAAGTTCAAGTAAATGTACAAAGAAAAAGGGAAGTAGAGAAAATAGGATCATATATTGTGGATAAACTTTTAGAACGAGTTGAGAATTATAAAGAATCTACCCAATGTTCCCGATATATTTTAAATGAGATACTAGATAATATTTTCAATTCACGTCCAAACGAAGAAGCTCTTAGTCCATGTGGTACAACAACCCCGTTACGTTCTGTAGAACTAAGTCTAATTTAACCCCATGCAAAAGTGAAAGAAAAACGTTTTCAGAAATAAATGAAGAATATGAACGGTAGGTTTTTATTCAAATTGGCAAAATTCATCTTTTTTGGAAACCATTTCTGACGGCGACGACTTAATTAGTATTATTTTAGAATTGAAAATTTTCCTTTGGATATAGAAGTTGTTCCTGAAATCAATTCATTGACAGGTTATCGAATTGTAGATATCAGATACTTCCTAAATATAACAACTAAAATTCAAGTACAACACAACAAGAGGTGCACTGGTGGACAATTAATTTATCTAAAAGAAGTGCGATGGGGGTTAAGAAGCACATTTATTTTAAAATGCAACATTTGTGACAAAGAAGTATCAGTTTCAACAGAAAATCCGAAAACAAGGTCCAAAATTAATAGAGCAGCTGTATGGGGAACATCTTCAGTAGGAAGCACCTACGCACATTTAATGGAATTATTGAAAGTAATGGATATTCCATGTTTATCTAAAAATTTGTATTATAAAATTCAAAATGAATTGGATCAGGTGTGTTATAGTACCATTACTGAAATTTTTATTGTTTTTATACATGAAATATTATAGGTATGGAAAGAATCATTATGGCTTGCTTTGGAAGAAGCTGGAAAATTAGAACGTGAAGCTGCAATTAAGGAAGGACATGTAGATTCACATGGCATTCCATATATAACTGATGGATATTTAGATGGAGGATGGTCTAAACGAAACTATGGACATACGTATAATGCAAATTCTGGAGCTGTAAGTTTATAATATATTCGGATATGTAACAAATAACATTTTATGTTATAATTTGTAGGCTGTTATAATAGGGAAAACAACAGGAAAAGTATTATTCGTAGGTGTAAGGAATAAATACTGTTGTATTTGCGCTAGAGCCGAAAACAATAATGAAGCTGCTAAAACACATATTTGTTTTAAAAATTGGTCCGGTTCATCATCTTCAATGGAACAGGATATAATAGTAGAGGGATTTAATAACAGCATAGAAATGCATGGGTTGAAATACTTAAAATTTATTGCAGATGGTGATTCCTCAGTTTTTAAAAATATTAAAGAAAAGGTACCATATGGACACGAGGTAAACTTGTAATATAAAATAATAGTTAGATAAGTTTTACAAATATTTACACAATACTTTTTAGGTTGTTAAAATTGAATGCATGAACCATGTATTAAAAAATTTCAGTAAAAACCTTTACAAAATTAAAAAAGATTCTCAAGGGGTCCCTGTTGACGCCAGAAAGATGTTAAAAAGCGATACTATTAATGAACTAAATAAATCAGTTCAATCTGCAATTTACGCAAATACGCAGGATCCAGAAAATCTAAGAGCCGATATTAGAAATACAATATATCACGTTTATGGTAATCACAGTGCTTGCAAACAGTATTTGTGCACCAATACTGGAGACGTTTCTAATGATCGAACAACTCAACTTATATCTTCTGGCCTGCATCACCATCTTTTTGGTGCTATTGAGCAATTATTAATGAAGGCTGATTTACTTCTTGATAAAGAAACCAACAATAAAGCAGAAATTTTTATGAATATAATGGCTCGTTTCAATATGGGAAAAAGATTGAACTTGATTCAAAGAAATTCATTTCAAATACGAGCTCATTTAAGCGTCCTCTCTTACAATTATGGTTCAGATTGGCATACAAAACCTTGGAAATCATATTTTAATGAAAGTCCAGGTAAAAATCTAAAAAAATTTATAAGTGCTCAGGGTAATGAAAAAGAGCGGAAGCGCAAAAATCCTTATGATAGGGAATCTGTAAAAAAAAGGATCAAATTTTCAGGAGATTCTAACTATGGTCCTAACATAGCGGAAACATATGTTTCAGATAGTGATATCAACTCAGCAGTACAAAATTTGTGCGAACGTTTGAAGGTGGTGTATGCTTTATGTATATATACATATATACTCCCACTTCTAACCCTAACACCAAGCCTTCCTCCCGACCAGCCACCCCACACCTCCAAAACGCAGAAGTCTTCCACAAAGTGGGATACGCCTATGGAGGTGTTCTCGAAATCCTGACGACGCACCCCTGTGCTCACCGAAAGGACACGGAAGCACTGGAAGTATTTGTTTCCATTAAGGTCAAAATACAAATGTTAATAGTTAGAACATGCCTGCTTACAAGGCGACGTGGAATGATAATGCAAGGTACTCAGTAAAACGCTTATTGACTATCTTACAACATTGGTGGGCTGTATACAACTAACTCTGCTCTTACAACTTGACTCTGTTTCTATAACTACGCTCTTCTGTTGTTTTTATTCTCCGTTGTCATCACAACCGTTATACACGATGTCTAGATATTCTAACATAACTTGCCTCGAGTGAATTGGACCAATGATGAGTAAGTATAGTGTTTGCATGAGTACTGAGGTTTACACTTTAAACTATCAATTATCATAGGTTGATTGTGTCTTATGAAATTTTACACAATATGTTCCTACTTTATCTACATGTAAAAAAAATTAAAAACTAAGTTTCCTAAGTTGTTCTCTAAAGAGCTTATAAAATTAACTATTCGTTATTCATTTGTAGACATTTGAATTCCATTCCCATAAACAAATTTCAATGTTTTATTTATTAATTCGTTATTCATTTGTAGATATTTGAATTTCGTTGTCATAAACTAATTTCAATTTTGTTCATTAAATCAGGTAGACCAAAAAGTTTTCTTTACTTGTTTACCAACAAACTTTAATCAGTGCAAACTTTTATTTCATACGAACCACATCTCTCTGAAGTTGCTTCTACGCTTCAATTCAAAATTATTAGTTAAATATTCTCGCTTTTATTAATGAGTCCCTGCCTCATTGGAAATGATAATCGGAAGAAATACTTGTGTATAGTAATACTAGAAATGAAACAGATCGTATCAAACTGAGATTGAAATCTTAAAGTACGATGCAAAAGGCAAATGGTGTAAAGATTCTAGTGGCCCAAGAATTGGATTTAAATGTAAGTATAATTTTCATCTGTATTCAAGATTTTTATAATTAATGACATATTTTATGTTAAAACACACAATTAAATTATTTAAATTAAATGAAAAACAAATAAAATTGGTATATATAATAAAATTAATCTTTAATATTAATTTTATATATCTTTTTTAAAGTATTTCGACGATTCGTTGGGCACGAGGAGTTACGTTCACATGGAAAGGCTGATTACCATCATATAAATGAAGATGAAATGAGCCACGACAAAACCTGACGACATCGGCAAATATTTTCTCTGAGGCTATGAAATATGAATAAAAATCTAAGAAATCCGAAAATAGTACAAGAAAAAATCACAATAAAGAAGAAAACATCATTACCAAGAAACCGTATTCAAAAGTTCTACCAAAAAGGCTGAGGACTGGAATGTTTCCATTGGAGTTCCACATATCTATCTCTGTATATAGCAAGTACTTTCAATTTATGGAAATGTTTCCATAGTGTGGATCTAGGTTTTAACTCATCTAACATCTGAGAATGAAGCTTGTTTATAACAATTATAATTTTAGATTAGTGCCGAAGTAATTTTTCCTTAAATTTTAATCTGTACTGTAATCACTAAATGTGTTTCCTAAAAAAATATGTTGCATATAACTTTTAAGTACCTCCACTGAATAGTTGAAGGTTAAAAAAATCGACAATAGGTCGAAACCATTTATTAACAACCAAACTTATATTAAATTAACCACATAACTTAAAGGTACACAAAGTAGTTTTATTTGGAAAATTATATTATATATAAATATTTGGGAATCACATTTATAGTCATTTAGTGTGGGTTGAAATATAAGGATGAATTTGATTCGGAACAGTTCTACCATTTAGTATAACTCATCTCATCTCGATATTTCTTAGCTCTGTCAATTTGTTGACACTGTGGATTCAAACGAATAGAATTATACCAAAAAATATAACTGAACCACAACTTGATGTAATATTAATACAATGAAAGATCAAATAAAATTTACTTGAAAGACGACATCCCTCACCTCTCTTAGCAACAAAATATATATCGGCATTTAAGTATAAAGTTAACAATGTTAACAAAAACAATTTCTATTCACATGTTAATTATCTGCAGAATCACAGACAGTATTTCTTTGATTCAAAATAAATGTCGACGAGAGATCTGCAACTGATTTGATTTCAGTGACTCGTAATCGAAACCTTCAGACAGTAGGTTGCTATTGTTGTAAATGTTTAAATATTTCACCTTCTTAAATCAAAAGATAATTCACGTAGTTGATTCTTTAAGCAAGAATTAGTGAGCGGCAAATTTCAACTAAGTACTGAATTTTTTCTGTCACGTTTGGTTGGATTATTACCCTCAAATAACACAAAGATACCAATCTTTCCAAATTTGCTAATTTTATGTCAAAATTTAATTAGATTCCTCATCTCTAGATGACAACTTCAAATAATGTCAGCACATTTTATTAACAAAATCATGAAAAAGTGATTTCTACTTTACAATTTGCTGATTTGCAATCTTTGTTCAGATGAAATTTATAATTAATAGCTCTATCATTTGTAATTTTGTTGAAATTTTCATCTACGTTTGTGCATATATATTTTAAGTGTCTCCTTCTTGAGAGCTGACAAATTGGACAACTTGGCCTTAGTTGCTGATTTATAATCGCGATTATAGGAACCTGGGATCCTATTAAGTAGTATTTAAAATTTAAATTTTAAAAAATCTTTATAAGCATTCAAGAAGTGAAACACAATTTACTTTACCTACTTGCACCATATTTGCTTTAAAATAAAGTTCACATCGTGGTGGTGAATCAAAATTTGAAGATTGTGATGCACAATATAAATTGAACTTTGCTAATGTTATTTGATGGGATAAGAACCCATTAGAAGATAAATAAAAGTTGCTCAAGTTTTTTGTGCTCTTCGCAATAACTTAATGAACAAGTTTAGAAGGTAAATTTACCAAAAAATAGTTTTGTACATAATCTGGATTCAATAGCAACGAAGGCAGTTTGTTTATCAAACAAAAGAAACACATTCAATATTCATTCATTCTTCCTTTCTATTTACCTGGAAGAATATCATCATCTAACACATGTCTGATCGGTATTCCAAATAAATGCTTTACTAAGAAAATTGTGTCTCAATTCTTGACTCTGTTATAGCGTAAGCTTTATTTTCAATAATATGCTTTTTCGCATTGTAAATTAAATTGTTTCAGAAGAATGTTTCATTGTTAACTGTCACAGGAGGATAGCTCCGTCATTATTATTATAGAATCCTGTGTTCAGAATCTCTCGACAATTTAGAATATCATCTTTCTATATTTGGTATCGCCAATATAAAATCGACCAACAAGCAAAATGAAATAACTGAAATATCAGTTGTCAGTCAGTTGTCAAAACAAACGTACAGGTCCAGAGTTCTCAAAAACTTATTCTCCTGTTTTAAGAAATTGTTAGTAAATAATTTCATTATTTATTCCATATGGTATTACTCAAGCCTTAACCATTATGTTAAACCCTACACATTTTCCATTTAAATTCAATCCATTGATGTTAATCATCAAATTTGACTCTTTTAAGAAATTATGTGTTATGAATTACATCTGAAATAAATTGATGGCGTGTATGTAGTTGTTGAGTTTTTGAATGATGAGATACCTAGTGTTCTCAAGTTTCACAGCATCTCTTGAATGTTGAAATTGTTAATATTTCAAATTAAGTTGTAGTTGCTAATTTACAATAAGTGTTGTATTGTTTTTTAAATTTGGATTCCCTTAGATACATAATTTATTGCAGTTAATCAAGGCGGAATATTGTGACAATTACATTAATAACGAAATATATCTATTTTAGAGCTCTGATTTCAAATAGTGTTAATTAGTCATGAAATTCTCGAAAATCAAGTCACATGAAAAATTCCCGTGGGCTTTAATTTTGCTGAATCAAAATATTACCAATCATATTAAAATTCATTTAAGTAAAGTTAGGCATATGATATATTATCAAAACACCAAGATGTCTTAGAAACTGTAAAAAAGAATTCCGATTTGTATATATATCAAAAGTTAATCAAAGTTATACAATATTACATAGTACAGAGAGTATTTAGTGTACAATATCGTGTTATTTATACCGCCCCTTTGGTTGACTGAATCAGTGTACTACAACGCCGTATAATCAAATTGAGTCATCCCTAATTAAAAATCGCCCCATTATTTTCCTTCTTTCAAAAAAACCTTTGGTCACTGTGTTTTTCAATCTCTTCTACAATATGATTTATTCAATCAATTTTTGAAGATAATATTTGCAATACCCTCAAAAATTATTTCTTTTTACAGATGGCAAATTTAAATAAAGCGTCCTAAGATCTCCATGTACATCCCAACGCATATGGAGAGTTACTACCACGATTTTAACATATTTTTAAAGCAAGTATGGAGCATATAGGTAAAGCAAGTAAATTGTGTCTCACTACTTGAATGTCTATAGGAGCATAAACTTTCTTTTCAATTATGATATTATTATTATTATTATTATTGCAGATATTTTAGAAGAATAGTGCTTAATAGGATACAAGGGTCCGCGATGTTTGGTAGTATAAAATACCTTCATTCTATGATCAGAATCGCGAATAAGCAGAACGAAAATACTCCATCTTTAGTTCTCGATGTTGTCAGTGTGTTGTCAAAACAGGCATACTGTCAAGAAAATATGGAGACACCAAAAATATATATGCACCAAAGTAGATGAAAATTTTAGCAGAACTGCAAATGATAAAGCCATTAATTATAAGTTTCAACCGAACAAAGATTGCAAATCAATATTTACGCAGAAAATTGTAAAATAGAAATTACTATTTTATGATTTGGTTTATAAGTTGTGTTGATATTATTTGAATTTGTCATCCAGACATGAGGAATCTAAATAATTTGCGATATAAAATTATCAAATATGGAAAGATTAGTATATCATTTGAGGGTGTTAACCAATGTTGAAAAAGAAAAATTCAGTGTATAGTTGAAATCTGTCGCTCAGTTATTCAAGCTGAGAGAATCACCTACGTAAATTTACTGTTGATTTAAAAAGGTGAAATATTTAAACAGTTACAAAAATAGCAACTTACTGTCTGAAGGTTTAGATTACGTGCCCTGAAAGTCACTGAAATCAAATCAGTTGCAGATCTCTCGTCGACATTTATTTCAAGTTTCAATAGCAACCAATTGTTTGTCAAAAAATAAAATAACATTTATGTTGCTAAGATTACGTTTCCTTATGACATATGTCAGAAGTATGTAATTTAGCAAAAAAGTTGTCTTCTCCCAAGCAAAACTTGATTTGATTCTTATATTGTATTTCACCAAATTGTGGTTCAGTTATATCTTTTCTTATAATTCGATTCCTTTTAATCCACGGTGTCAGCAAATTGACAAAGCAAAGAAATATCGTGATGATTTTTCGATTTGTTATAATATTGTTGATGGAAGAACTGTTTAGAATCAATCTCATCCTTATATTTCAACCTATACTGGAAGACTATAAATGGGATTCACAAATAATTAAATATAACTTAACTTTACAAATAAAATTACTTTGTTTAACTTATGTCGATATTTTAATATTAGTTTGGTGTTATAAAATGGTTTCGACACATTGCCGATTTTTTCAACATCCAATTATTCAGTAGAAAGATTTACAGCTATATATAACATAATTATTTATAATATATTGTCACACCCGTGACTTATTGGGGGTTGGGGAGTAGCTCAGATAAACACCAGTATAGAATAAATACAATTTTATTCATAGCTATAGCATATAGAAAAAACACATTACAAATTGTCTAACTTACAGTAATAAGTAAGGGACCATCTTCAGGGCTGCTCTTAGGGTTCACTGGTATCCACCGGGCGACTCGTGACCTCTGTTGTAGTTCACACACTTCTGTCCTGTTACTTGATCTTCGTCACGCTTTTATTTATAGTCTGATATTACAAAACATTACAATAGTTTATTGACACCAGTAAAGCGTGACCCAGATATACCGCTGAGTCTTGGCAAGTCAGCGGAATGTATTGGTGCTGACAATGCCAATCAAGACATTATGCGAAAGCAATAATCGCATAATCATGGTTACCAATCCAAGAAACAACTGAATTGTGTTTTGGTTTTCGTACTATAAACAATTTAATAACTGAATTAGCGGTCATGAAATGCGAAAACAGCAAGCGTGCCTGCAAGAAGTTCGAGTGCTTCAGAGTCCTATTGGGACCACACGCCACTTCGCCAGTTCCATTTCAGAAGAAGTTCCTATTAAGAGACAAAAACCGTGAAATAAGAAACTGAAAAAGCGGCTCAAATCCAGGTTCGATTGTCAGAAAGACACAGCTAATTATTGTAAAGCCCCAGTTTTGATCGGCTGCATTAGAGTACATTAGACTACCAATTAATTCTCTGTATCGTGTGGGGACTTTGAACATTTTTAAATCTCTGTTAACTTTTGAGTGGCAGTCATAGGGTGTTTTAACTGGATTGCAATCTACCATTCTGAATTTCTCTAAAACATATTTTTTTTGTTTAAGTGTTACTCCTTTCTTGCTTTGGATAATTTCTATTCCAAAAAAAACTTAGCATTCTTTGATCTTCAATTTCTCAGCTAATTCTCTCTTAATTTCATTACCAGTTTGTTTTTCGACAGTTCTTTTGTACTCCTTAAATTTTTCAAGAAATTCTCCTTTTGACATGAGAAAATACACCTAAATGTTAGAAGATATCTTGATCCACCACTGGTTCTGAGTCGCTTTGGTCCGCAGATGTCTGAATGAACAATATTCAATAACTGCTTACTTCTTACTTCTCTGTCAGTAAAGGATGTCCTTGATTGTTTACCTCGTTGACATATGTCACACCACGTGGGTAATTTATCGTTATCCAATTTTATTTATACTTAAATAAATATTATATATATAATATATAAAATAATTGTTCCAATAATGCGGGTCCATTTGAAGCATGGATTGACTCCAATTTAAGCCATACGTCTTTGGAAATCTCGCATCCTTTGATACTCTTGAGGTCCGATGGGCTTATGCATAGGATTATGTCCGCATTTACCTTTTTATCTTATTTACATCCACGTTTTAGGCGCTGATTCACCCTGACATATAACTGGCTTTGATACTTCACCATTAACGAAATCCCAGGTATCGATTTTGGTAAGTAACGCCTCTACCTGAATCAGTCTCGTGTCGAAATTTTCTTTTCTTACTACCTCGATCGAAAGTACGTATTTTGCTCCCCGGTTCCACGATAGGAAATAGTATTTTTCTGTAGTGGAACCGGGGAGCAAAATACGTACTTTCGACCGAAGTAGTAAGAAAAATAGTATACACTACACGGGAAAAAAGTTTGGGATTCCTGCCCTGCGCGCCATATTGCCCGAGGCGTAGCCGAGGTAGTAAGAAAAATACTATTGGATAGAAGTTCAATTCTTGTCCCACACATCGCCATCTCGAGTCCCATGTTTCGATAGTACGGACCTACGTTATAACTCATCGTACATATGAGAATTAAGCTTGTTTATTCTAATTATAATTTTAGAAGAGTGCCGAAGTAATTCTTCCTTAAAATTTAATCTGTACTGTAATCAGTAAATGTGTTTCATAAATTATGTCGCATATATCTTTTAAGTACTTCTTTCCACTAACTAATGGGAGGTTAAAATTAATTAAATTAACCACAAAACGTAAACAAAGTAGTTTTATTTGGAAAGTTATATTATATTTAAATATTTGGGAACCCCATTTATAGTCATTTTGTGTAAGTAGAAATATAAGGATGAAATTGATTTGGAACAGTTCTACCATTAAAGTTATTATAACTCATCTCGACATTTCTTTGCTCTGTCAATTTGTTGACACTGTGGATACAAACAAATAGAATTATAACAAAAAATATAACTGAACCACAATTTGATGTAATATTAATACAATATAAGATCAAATCAAATTTACTTGAAAGAAGACAACGTGTTTCCAAACCACATATTTCGAATTAGGTTTAATTGAATTAACCATAACTCATGCCTATAATTGGACAGGCTGACATACATGATAAGGTGACGTAACCTTTGCAACATAAATGTTATTTTCTCTTATTTGACTAACATATTTCCCTTCGTTGCAACTGAAACAGGAAAGATTGCAAAATATCACTCAATACAACACTCACTCCAAAATGTTCGTTTAATTTTGTAAGTACTAATTAATTAAAATTTTATTTATGTGTATATACATCAGGCAAGTTACTTGTTTTCAATTTCATCCCCCATGTCTCTTAGTAGCAAATTATATTTCTGCATTTAAGTATAAAGTTAATGAAAACAATTTCTATTCACATGTTAATTATCTGTCAGATTCACAGACAGTATTCCTTTGATGGAAAATAAATGTCGTCGAGACATCTACAACTGATTTGATTTCAGTGACTCGTAATCGGAACCTTCGGACAGTAGGTTCCTATTATTGTAACTGTTTAAATATGTCACCTTTTTAAATCAAAAAATAATTCACGTAGTTGATTTTTTAAGCAAGAATTAGTGAGCGGCAAATTTCAACTAGGTGGTGAATTTCTCTCTTTCACGTTTGATTGGATTATCACCCTCAAACAACACTAAGATACCAATCTTTCTAATTTTGCTAATTTTATGTCAAAATTTATTCAGATTCCTCATGTCTAGATGACAAGTTCAAATAATGACAACACAATTTATAAACAAATTCAAATGACAATTTTCTGTGTAAAAATTTGCAATCTAGCTCTATCATTTGTAATTTTGATGAAATTTTCATTTACTTTAGTGCATATATATTTTAAGTGTCTCAACGTTTTCTTGAGAGCTAGTAACCACCACGCACGTTTTGACAACTTGCTGATAAATTAGACTACTTGGGCATGTTGGGGTATTTTCATTCTGCTTAGTTGCTAATCTTATAATCGCGATTATAGGAACCTGGGATCATATTAAGTAGTATTTTTCTAGAAAAACTACTTTACCGTGCAATAAGGTATAACATAACTGAAAAGAAAGATAAACATACAAGAGGTGACACACAATTTACTTGGTTTACCTATATGCTATATGCAGAATCTTAACATCTACTACATGTCTGATCGATATTTTAAATAAATGACTTTCCAAGTAAATTGCGTCTCAATTCTTGACTCTGTTATAGCGTAAGATTTATTTTCAAGAATAAGATATTTTTTCGCATTGTAAATTAAATTATATCAGCAGAATGCTACACAGTTAACTGTGACAGGAAAATAGCTCCTCGATTATTATTATAGGATCCTGTGTTCAGAATATCTCGACAATTTATAATAACAACTTTGTATACTTGGTAAGGCCTTTATAAAATCGGCCAACAAGCAAAATGAAATAACTCCAACATCAGTTGACAATTAGTTGTCAAAACACACGTACAGAACCAGAGTTCTTGTAATAAGAGCAAGAAAACCGTTAATAAATGACTTCGTGGGAGAATTTTTAGACCACCACTTTATTTAGATTCTCACGAATTTTTTCATATTTTTATGGGTTTTCTTAAAACTAATCTTACATTTGGTTATCGTAAAATAGTCGTAAAATACAAAATTTATTTCAAAAATTACTTATCTTAATCTAAACGTTCGTTGATTTTTTTAACACATGTGTCCTTTTCGAACCCTTATCTAGTGTCAGAGTGTGGTCGCACAGTGGGTTCGAAGTTTAAATAGTGATATTTTTATATAGAACTAATTCAGTAATTAAATTAAATTAATTAAAGGAAAATGTAATAATTTACTCCAACATGAAATTTTAGAGAATTGTAACTTTGTTCTTTTATTTTTTTTGTCTTATTTAAGTTAATGAATTGATTTTTAAAGATTGAAAAATGTTTGTAAGTACAATGGTTTTTCCTTATGTAAGCAACATCAAAATTATAGTTATATTGAAATAATGTATTGTATTGAATTATGAATTGCATAAGGTTTTTTAGACCAAGTACATGAAAGTTAGAGTAGGGACATGACAGGGAAACATGTCGATCAATTTGGCAACAATGTTGTTCAGGACTGAAAAGTATGTTTTTAACAAACAACCCTATTGGTTGGAATAAAATCTCTGTGGGGGAGATTTCAGTACTTCGGTACCACCCTTTTCTCACCCCACTTAATTCTGAAATTATAAAACCTTAAGTTTCAGTAGTTTCAGTAGATTTTATTCGAAACTTTCATTACAGTATTTTCTGTCCGTTCACGCACAGTAATTACTTGTGATTGTTTTGTGTTTTTTTCTTTGTGTGGTGCATACTTACGTAAGTCCTACTGTTTATTTCACGTGTTAAAGTTTAAGTTCAAATCAAACAGCCTTTTTGCCAAATTTCGAGTAACGAAATTTATTCATTTTCAATTAAACTTTTATTTGTTCTTTATTTTTCCTTGTTATATTTGTTGTTTATAAATAGATAGTTTATTTTTTTGTTAAATCGAGTTTTATTGGTGTATTCTAAAAATACATAAACAGTAAGACAAGTAAGTATATTTGAAATTATCCGGGATCGGTACGCGAACGCGAGTTTGTGCGTGTATTTCATTCTACACAGTACCCAGCTCACCAAGAAGTACAACAGTAACAAAAGGTTAGTGACACTATAATTTAAACTATTATAGAAATGTATAGTCAGGCATGTGCAAAAATAAATATAGGATAAAATCGCTCCCTTTAACCTGATGTAACGAGTCTTTCAAAAAGACTTCAGGTACAAATCATTCGAGTAAAGTTTACCTACGTACCCGTTACATGTCAGGTGTGACTCCTAAAAGTAAAAAATAAAAATTGACACATAAATTGGTGTCAGGTGTGACTCCTAAAAGTAAAAAATAAAAATTGACACATAAATTGGTGTCAGTTGTGTTTCTTAAAAGTAAAAAATAAAAGTTGACACATAAATTGGTGTTTGCATGATTTTTTTAGTTGTGTCCGCATAACTGGTTATAGTCGTATTTTCATCTTTTGATTTCAATGGTGACGACTTAATTGTTATTGTCGATTTAAATTCGAATTTTAATTTCAGACTATACTTTGTTTCAATTTTAGTGTCATTTAACAAATAGTTGATTGTTTAATTTTTGTGAATTGAAAGTTAGAGATATTTAAACATTAATTTTGAGAGAAAGCACATAAATCGGATGAAATCTCCGGCAAAGATAAAATCACATTTTTTGTCGTTATTAATTGTTGGAAATTGTTTTTATAACTTAATATCTGGGATTGTTTAATTTAAGTATTCCTATTTTTCCGACAAATGTCATATTTTATTAGGACAATCCTTTATTTTTATTAAGTGTTAAAACATAATTTCTAACAATTGAAGTGTTTTATAATTTACGGAATTTATATGTTGGAACACATGTTTTGACTCTAGCCTAAAAATAGTTTGTACCGCAGGTAGTACGGTACGCTAAGTGTCATTGATAGATTTATGACCGACCCTTCAGGTAACACGTGTTCAAAATTTGAAAAAAAAAAGTGATACTTTTACTTTTGCGGTAGTTTGTTTTGACTTGTGTTGTTAATGTAAATCATATGCGTTTAAGTCTTTGATAAAGAAATAACAAGCAATTTATAAGTTCGTAAATTATAAAGAAAAGGAGACAGATATATCAAATTGTACATTTATTTCAGGTACACACATAGCCTGGGGTTACTAAATATATATTATACATATATATATTTTTATAACCTTAATAATTTGTTTGTTTCAGGTTGTTTAATTAATATTTTATTTCAGCGAATATTCGTATCTGATTGGGTTATATATATATATATATATATATATTGTTTTTATTGTTGTTATTGTGATATTATCTGTCGTCTGTCTCCTAACATCTTAAAAAAAAAAAAATTCAATTTTTGGCGTATTTACATGTACTAGCGTTTTTTTTTTCATTGCGTAAAGTCATTAGTAAAAAATCTAGCGAAAATCTACCAAAGTAACAATTTCTGAAGCAAAGAGGATTGATTTTCCATTGTACTCTCTTTTTCAACTTAGATAAGTTGAAGGAGATAAGTGAGCAAAGCGAGTTCCTGTTGTAGATCTTGAACAGCTTGAATATCTTCTAGTTTCGTTTGTTTCATTTAAAAAAAAAAAAAAAAAAAATGGCTACAGATAGAAACTCAATTCACTATCATGAAGATCCCAATACATCCATAAATTCCGATGATAATCCTCCTCACAGTTCAACTCATTTAAATCCTAGAACAGAACCAAATGCAGATACAACAGCTGCTATTGAATCATTAAATGTATTTGTTTCGAAATTAAATATAGGTACTAATTTAGCCTACATTGAAGACTTCAATGGAGAAGGCAATTACAAACTTTTCATTAATAATATTCGACTATTTGGCGAAGAAAACAGCTGGACTCAAAGACAAATGGTAGCGGTAGCCGAGTTAAAATTAAAAGGCATCGCGAAAGAATACTATCATATGATTGATGCATATCAAAGACCAAAATCACTGTCTGAAATGAGTGATTGGTTAGGCAGCATTTTCCCAAGAAAAGTGGGTTTTGCACAAGCAAAGGCAAATTTACGCAAATGTAAAAGAAAAGCTGGGGAATCTCTAGGCGCTTTTGCCTATAGATTAAAAATATTAGCTGAAGATATTAATTCAAACACTGAGATTCAAGAATTCGCCTATTACAAAAAAGCACTAATTGCAGAACAATTTTTAGACGGAATAGAGACTAAAATAGCAAATCAAGTTCGAGCTGAAGGAATATTATTAAACATTGATCAAGCACTCAAAATTGCATGTGAAAAAGAAGAAATAATGAGTAGATTCGAAAAAGAATAAGAGAATGATGATTATGAAGATAATATGTCTAGAACAAGAATAATATCAGAACAAAATAGTAGTCGAGGCATAAATGTTAATCATAATTATAACAATAATAAAAAAGTTAATTTTATTGATCAAAATCCGAGACTTCATCAATCTCCACATCAGTATTCGAATAACCAATATTCAAATAATAAATATTCACATAATCAACATTCGCACAATCAACATTCATATAATCAGCATCCACCCAATAACTTTAATACAATGCGATATGAAAATAATCAACATCAAGATTTTTCCCATAAACGTCCTGCTAATCGATTTGATGTATGCTATAATTGTGGTGAAAAAGGTCATTATAGTCGAGATTGTCCATTAAAGTGTTGTAAAAAGTGTAATAGCACCAGACAAAAGATTCAAAATTGCAATTTTTTAAGGAAAGGCCACAATCGAAGAACAAGAAGATAGAAACTAATAACACAATTTTAAAATTAAACCCAGAAAATGCTAAATATATAACTTTATTCCTTAATGATAAACCTTCTAGTTGGTTAATTGATACAGGTGCTTGCGTTAGTTTAGTAAAAATTAATTTCTTAAAAACTTTTCACCATAAAATAGAAAAAGATAGTTCAATTATTACAGATATTTCTGGTCAAAAGTTAAATAAATTGGGAAAAACTACCCTTAGTTTGAGATTTGATTTAAAGTGTAAATATTCTGAAATTAGTCATACTTTTATAATTTGTGATAAGAATTTAAAGTTTCCAACAAATGGATTACTCGGAATGGATTTTATTGAAAAGTTCAAGCCTGTTCTGGATTTTGAGAGGAATTTGTTTGGTTTGCATGAGTACAAAAGACACCTGCAGGAAGCGTCACGGTTATGCCGGGAAGTTACAGTCAATTGTAACTTAGCAGAAGACTATCTGCTCAATGAACGTTCAGTGTCTTTGTTTCTTGACGGGGAGAAGATCAAGCAAAAATCTTCTCTCATTAGAAAGTCTTCTGAAGTGCCACACAGTAAAAATCTGGTTTTCAATAGCCCAAAAGAATCTAACAATATCAGGTTTAATAATAGTTTTTCTCTTCGAGACTCTCATGTTGGTAAAGATTTGGCCGATCTTGATTCCTGTACATTTGGTATTAGCTCCAAGCACCCGAATGTGGTGAGATTATCTGAAGACTTGGTTATTCCAGCATTTCATGGTTGCGATATTAGTGTTAAGGTTGATGCCCGGGTCGTACCTGGCACTATGATTTGTGAACCGCTCAATCATCTTCCAACAGGCGTTGTTTTTGTTGATTCAATAGTTCAAATACCAGAAAAAACAAACAGTAAAAATAGTTCTATTGTTGTTAGATTTCTCAATATTTCTTCAATACCTCAGACAATTAAAAAACATACCCCAATAACAAACTTGGCACTTCCGGGTAATTTTGTACGCTCTCTCTTTAAAGGTAGAGAGTTTGGTAGGACTACGCCTTCTAGTGATAAGGGTAGTAATTTTGGTGCTCCTTGGGAATATAAGGAAAGAAAAGTAAATGCTTCGCGCGGAGTTCCTGTTCGATGGGTACAGGATTTGACAGGTTGCCCGCAGGTGGTCGGAAAGTCAGTGGAGATAGATTCTTTGTTGAACCAATTTTTGGAACGAAATTTCGATATCTTTGCTTCAAGAACGGATGGTGTGAGCCTGGCAGCCGGAGTTAGACACGAAATTGTTACTGAGACGGATAAACCCATAACGAAGGCACCCTACAGAGTTCCAATGGCAAAGAGAAAGATTTTAGAGGAACATATAGAGGACATGCTTAAAGATGGAATTATTAAGCCGAGTACAAGTCCGTGGAGCGCGCCTGTAGTGTTGGTAGAGAAGAAATCTGAAACCGGAGAGACAAAATATAGATTTTGTATAGATTTTCGAGCGTTAAATGCTGTAACGAAAAGAGACTACTTTCCTATTCCGAATATCCACGATACTATTGACTCATTAGGAGGAGCTGAATTGTTCTCCAAATTGGATATGAAGTCAGGATATTGGCAGATAGAAGTACATCCAAGAGATAAAGAAAAGACAGCTTTTTCTGTTCCTTGGGGTCATTATGAATGTAATAGAATGCCATTTGGATTAGTCAATGCACCATCAACATGGCAAAGATTAATGTATTCTGTTCTGACTGGATTACATGGAACCCATTGTTTTGTATATCTCGATGATATAATTGTATTCTCCAAAAACAACATAAAAGAGCATATTGGAAAATTGCAGCTTGTTTTCGACAGACTACGAGAAGCAGGATTGACATTAAATAGGGACAAATGTGAATTTTTGAAAACAGAAATTAAATATCTTGGTCACATAATAACTAGTGCTGGATTTAAACCTGATCCAGAAAAAATTAATTGTGTTAAAAATTTTCCGGTACCGAAAAATGTCACTGAAATAAAATCATTTTTAGGATTGGCAGGGTATTATAGACGATTCATTAATAATTTCGCAGCCACAGCACTTCCATTAACTTCATTAACAAAGAAGGAAGTCAAATTCAACTGGACTCAACAACATCAAGAGGCTTTTGAATCTTTAAAGAATTGTTTAATTAGAGAACCGATACTACAGTATCCGGATCTTAAGAAGAAATTTATTTTATTGACAGACGCGTCATCTTTTGCATTGGGAGCTATTTTATGTCAAATGCATGATGGAAAAGAACTTCCAATTGCATATGCTTCTAGACAAATGTCGAAGGCGGAATGTAATTATTCAACAACCGAGAGAGAATGTTTAGCATTACTTTGGGGAATAAAATATTTCAGAACATATTTATATGGAACAAAATTTGTAGTTTATTGTGATCATCAACCCCTTAAATGGCTGATGTCTGTGAAAGATCCGAGCAATAGATTAATGCGGTGGTCATTAGCATTGTCTGAGTATAACTTCACAATTGAATATAGACCAGGAAAAAGACATTTAAATGTCGACGCACTGTCAAGGATAAGAGTTCTTCGTAATATAAATACTAAAGAAATTTGGGAACCAGTATGGGATAGAGAACGGATTAAACAATATCAACATGAAGATCCTAAATTAAAATCAATTTTCCAGAAGATCAGGAAAAATCAAGAAAAAGATTTTTATTACGATATTGATGGAGTACTATACAAAAGAAATGAAAACAATAGATTTGATGATCTGTTGGTTGTACCATCAATAATGATACCATCCATACTGAACATTTATCATGACTTACCTATTTCAGGACATGTTGGAATAGATAAGACAATTGACAGGATAAGAAAAAAGTTTTATTGGCCACAAATGATAAAAGATATCAATGCGTATGTGAATGCATGTGTACCGTGTGCTAAAAGAAAAACTTCGTCACATTTGAAACCTACAATTTTGCAAAAATTTAGTATTCCATCTAGACCGTTCTACAGAATAGCAATGGATGTTGTGGGACCTTTGCCTACTACATTTAAAGGTAACAAATACATTCTTACTATTCAGGACGCGTTGACGAAATATGTTGAAGCTTTTCCAATGTCTGATCAGAAAGCAGACACAGTAGCAAGAACATTTGTGACGGGTGTTATTCTAAGACATGGAACACCTAGACAATTACTTACCGACTTAGGTGCCAATTTTACTTCAAAACTATTTGAAAAAGTCTGTGAAGTTTTACAAATTAAACATCTTAAAACGACGGCATATCGACCACAATGCAATGGAGCTCTAGAAAGATTTCATAGGACATTGAAGGATTTACTTTCTCATTACATCAGAGATGATCAGAAAGATTGGGATGATTGGTTGCCATTTGCCCTTGCCTCTTATAGTTCCATGACACACACTGCCACAGGGGAAAATCCATTTTATTTGTTATTTGGACGGGATATGGATTACCCGTACGATGAAATATTCAAACCTCTGCGAGTGAGGTATGATTACGATGACAACTATGTTTCAGAGTTTCTAGCTAGAATGAAAGTCGCGCACAGAAATGCCATGGAGAATATTAGTAAGAGTACTGAAAGAGTACATAATGTGTTTAATAAAAAAGCAGTAGAACATACATTTAAAGTTGGCGATAGAGTATATGTGTATGATCCTTCAGATAAGGAAGGATTAAATAGAAAACTAATGAAAAGATGGAAAGGACCTTACAGGATCACGGATCTTAAAGATGTTACGGCTCATATTCAAGAAATACATGGAAGAAAAACAGACAAAGTGCATGTGAATCGGCTGAAGTTATGCCTAGCAAGTGAAGATAAGATAGATCAACTGGCTAATATTCCAAAGAAGACCAAGAAAAGAAATGAATCTGATGATTTTTTCCTTTTAAAAAGTACTCATTCAATAAGTCATCCTAACATCAATGGTGGTTGTCAGTCATCTGATTCTTGTCTCAAATCTCATTCACCTAAGGTTTCTCACTCTTCATCAATTGTTGAAACCGTGCATAACTCGTTACCGTCAAACCCAATCACAACCCAATCAGATATTTTAGGTAAATCCATTGAGACTGGAACGAGCGGAAAGACCATTAATGAAGAAAGTAGCCAACGAATTGCTCAAAGACATGGGATGGTTACTAGAAGCAAAGGTTCTGTTCCAGATTTACCAGGGGTGTCATCAAAAAGGATTTAGGTAAATGAGATACGAATAATTAATATTGTGTTTTAGATGATTTTGTACATTTGGCTATTGATTACCCTCGCAAGGATTACCAGTGGAGACATTATGATTGCCAGGACCAATCGACGGAATTAACGAAGGTTTCTCTAATAGACGTAAAACCATGTGTGGACCCAAAGAAAAATTCATTCGAGGAACCTAAACGAATTCAACTATTACAAAGGAGAAAATATACGTCCGTCCATGTGTACACGTGCCTCGTTGTCGTTAGACAAATAGTGCAACACTGCGGGATGTTTTCTCATACCAGCATTGTTGACGGAGGATTTGGGAAACAAGTACATCTAGTTGGGCATGAAAACTGCATCAAGGCCCATCGTTTCCGGACACTGGACTTAAGCGGGATTGGAGCAGGAGTTTTGTCACAACTGCTGTTAAACGGAACAACTGAAGTATCAGTCACACTTCGAGGAAGTTTGAATTTAAGAGGTGAATGCCACGGAGAAAGTTTCACAATTCAAGGAACTACTTACAAAGATGTTGTGGTATCAGCAGCTGTTTCTATTACCTTAAATGATTATAGCACAACGGTTGATGTGGATAGAAACGAAGTACATTTAAAAACCGGTACTGTTTGTCCTTTTATTGATGAATACTGTTTTGATGATGTTGAAGGAGAAGCCGCATACAAGAACATACCAGAAAATGTATGCAGTAGCTATGGCGTTGATGTACTTTATGAAGGTAATGCTACTCTTCTCACTGTAACGCAAAATCCAATCGACCAGTATATCATTGTAAATACCCAACATCGTGTATTTGCACTAAAGCTGCTGAAGAAGCAAGATTTATGTTCCGAAATGGCATGGCAGACAGAGGATAATCGAGTTTTGGTTCTATTTGGAGATGATAACCGTGAGTTTTACTATAAACCATCGGAAAATTTAAGCAGAAACATAGACATGCTATTACAATATCTCAGTAAAATGCTATAATGGAACTAGCATTTTTAAAAAGCAATTCTGAGTTAGTCTATGAAAGTATAATCCAGAGGTGCCGTCTCAGGGAAAAGGTACTTAAAAATAGGATTACTCTTGCATTACAAACACCTCATGCAGTGGGTAATTTGATTAAACAATCAACAGGTTTTATTAGCAGAGTTATGGGAGAAGTGTTATATATCGCTAAGTGTAAACCTGTAATTGTTGAAATCAGGAGAACAGACAAGTGTTATCAGGAATTACCGGTTACGTACAAAAACCAATCCATGTTTAGGACATCGTTGACTCACATCATGACATCATATGGAACCGAAATTGATTGCCAACCTCTACTTCCTCCAAACTTTTTCATTGACAACAGATGGATTGAAATAACTCCTAGAATCCAGAAGACTGATCCAGCTTTTGTTTTGAATCCCAACGAAGAAAAGGACGTGATAGAAATGAGTGGAATTTCACCGATAAGTTCACATGGAATATATACAAAAGAAGAGATGCAGACGTTCCAGCAAACACTATTGTTTCCAAATGAGAAAAAGGCTATCACCAACACAATTGCAAGAAGGATTATTGGGAAGCAAACGTCAGATAGTTTCTACTTGCCTAATGTGTTCACACCGCAGGAATTCAAGAATCTAGCCAGATCTGCAGCCGAAGAAGTCTGGGGATTCTTATCATGGATGGGAAATATATTCTCAATTTGTGGTTTCTGTTATACCGCATTTTGTGTAGTAATATACATAACAAATGTAATCAACAACTACTTGTCTCTAAAAAAGTTAACAGAGGACCATCCAAAAAGAAAGAAGATTCTATCGTCGAGTCTATGGCAGAATCTTGCGCATAAATATTTGATCCAATTGTCAAGGACAAATCAACCAGTTCAACCAATCACACTAGAGGAAGTGATTGCATCAGCACCGAAAGAGGAGGACATTTTTCTGGAAAAACATCATCCAGCGATTCCAACCAATGAACCTCATGTCTACCCTAATCTGCCAGGACAACCATCCAAAAGACTGTGTAATAAAATAGACTGCAAAGAACCAAGACTGTGTAGTTAAGTGAATGGTGATGTGCATTAGTTTTAAGATTTTGTAAAATTATATAATAAGGTCGAGTTATACTTATTGTTTTGATAAAACCAATTCATTAACGTTGTCACTTAAAGAATTGCTTTTCTCTAAAGGGGGGAGTAATGTAATAAGAGCAAGAAAACCGTTAATAAATGACTTCGTGGGAGAATTTTTAGACCACCACTTTATTTAGATTCTCACGAATTTTTTCATATTTTTATGGGTTTTCTTAAAACTAATCTTACATTTGGTTATCGTAAAATAGTCGTAAAATACAAAATTTATTTCAAAAATTACTTATCTTAATCTAAACGTTCGTTGATTTTTTTAACACATGTGTCCTTTTCGAACCCTTATCTAGTGTCAGAGTGTGGTCGCACAGTGGGTTCGAAGTTTAAATAGTGATATTTTTATATAGAACTAATTCAGTAATTAAATTAAATTAATTAAAGGAAAATGTAATAATTTACTCCAACATGAAATTTTAGAGAATTGTAACTTTGTTCTTTTATTTTTTTTGTCTTATTTAAGTTAATGAATTGATTTTTAAAGATTGAAAAATGTTTGTAAGTACAATGGTTTTTCCTTATGTAAGCAACATCAAAATTATAGTTATATTGAAATAATGTATTGTAAGTACATGAAAGTTAGAGTAGGGACATGACAGGGAAACATGTCGATCAATTTGGCAACAATGTTGTTCAGGACTGAAAAGTATGTTTTTAACAAACAACCCTATTGGTTGGAATAAAATCTCTGTGGGGGAGATTTCAGTACTTCGGTACCACCCTTTTCTCACCCCACTTAATTCTGAAATTATAAAACCTTAAGTTTCAGTAGTTTCAGTAGATTTTATTCGAAACTTTCATTACAGTATTTTCTGTCCGTTCACGCACAGTAATTACTTGTGATTGTTTTGTGTTTTTTTCTTTGTGTGGTGCATACTTACGTAAGTCCTACTGTTTATTTCACGTGTTAAAGTTTAAGTTCAAATCAAACAGCCTTTTTGCCAAATTTCGAGTAACGAAATTTATTCATTTTCAATTAAACTTTTATTTGTTCTTTATTTTTCCTTGTTATATTTGTTGTTTATAAATAGATAGTTTATTTTTTTGTTAAATCGAGTTTTATTGGTGTATTCTAAAAATACATAAACAGTAAGACAAGTAAGTATATTTGAAATTATCCGGGATCGGTACGCGAACGCGAGTTTGTGCGTGTATTTCATTCTACACAGTACCCAGCTCACCAAGAAGTACAACAGTAACAAAAGGTTAGTGACACTATAATTTAAACTATTATAGAAATGTATAGTCAGGCATGTGCAAAAATAAATATAGGATAAAATCGCTCCCTTTAACCTGATGTAACGAGTCTTTCAAAAAGACTTCAGGTACAAATCATTCGAGTAAAGTTTACCTACGTACCCGTTACATTCTCAAAAACTTATTCTCTCGTTTTAAGAAATTGTTAATAAATAATTTAATTATTTATTCCATATAGTATTATTCAAGTCTTAACCATTAATTTAAACTACACACATTTTCCATTTAAATTTGATTCACTGATGTTAATCATCAAATTTGACTTTCCTTAGACATTATGTGTTATTCCTTATAAATTACATCTGAAATAAATTAATGGCGTGTATGAAGTTGTTGATTTTTTGAATGGTGAGACACCTACTGTTCTAAAGTTTCACAGCATCTCTTGAATGTTGAAATTGTTAATATTTTAAATTAAGTTTTGGGAACAGTTGTAAATAACAGTTGCTAGGTTACAACAAGTGTTCTATAGTTTTTTTAAATTTGGATTCCCTTAGATACATAATTTATTGCAGTTAATCAAGGCGGAATATTGTAACAATTACATTAATAACGAAATATATCTATTTTAGAGACCTGATTTCAAATAGTGTTAATTAATCATGAAACTCTCGGAAATCAAGTCACATGAAAATTTCCCGTGGGCTTTAATTTTGCTGTATCAAAATATTACCAATTATATTTAAAGTTCACTTAAATAAAGTTAGGAGATAAAATATATTAACAAAACACCAAAATGTCTTAGAAACTGTAAAAAAGAATCCCGATTTGTATATATATCAAAAGTTAACCAAAGTTATACAATATTACAGAGTACAGAGGGTATTTAGTGTAAAATATCGTGTTATATATACCGCCCCTTTGGTTGACTGAATCAACGCACTACAACGCCGTATAATCAAATTGAGACATCCCTAATTAAAAATCGCTCCGTTATTTTCCTTCTTTCAAAAAAATCTTTGGTCACTGTGTTTTTCATTCTCTTCTACAATATGATTTATTCAATCAATTTTTGAAGAAAATTTTTGCAATACCCTCAAATATTATTTCTTTTTACAGGTTGCAAATTTAAATAAAGTGTCTTAAGAACTCCATCTACATCCAAACGCATATTGAGAGTTACCACCACGATATTAACATATTTTTGAAGCAAGTATGGAGCATACAGGTAAAGCAAGTAAATTGTGTCTCACTTCTTGAATGTCTATAAGAGCATAAACTTTCATTTCAATTATGATATTGTTTGAGGGTGATAACTAAAGGTGAAGGAGAAAAATTCAGTGCATAGTTGAAAATTGTCACTCACTAATTCAAGCTGAAAGAATCAACCACGTTAATTTACTGTTGATTTAAAAAAGTGAAATATTTAAACAATTACAATAATGGCAACTTTTTGTTTGAGGATTTCGATTACGAGTGCTGAAAAATCACGGAAATCACGAACTTTCATGTTTCAGTAGCAACGAAGGAATTTTGTTTATCAAATAAAAGAAAATAACATTTATGTTGCTAAGATTACGTTTCCTTGTGACATGTGCCACACGTTACAATATAAACAAAACGTCCAATGACCAATTAAACCATATTCGAAATATGTAATTTAGAAAAAAGTTGTCATCTTTCAAGTAATTTTGATTTGTTTCTTTCATTGTATTAAAGTTACATCAAATTGTGGTTATATTTTTATTATATTTCTATTTGTTTTAATTGACAGTGTCATCAAATTGACAGAGAAAAGAAATATCGAGATGATTTTTCGATTTGTTATAATAACTTTAATGACAGTGATTCATTTATTTAATGACCACGTTACAAATCACATCTGTGTGTGAAATGATTTGGACAAATTGCACGTGTTGATTACCAGGAAACTTTTGCACAAACAATCAGTTCAATACGATCGTTACTATCTGTGGCTGTACAAAATAATCACAAAATCAAGTAACTAGACGTAAAGACAGCATTTTTATATGGAGAACTTGAAGACACCTATTTATGACTTAACAAGAAGGGTTGGATCATGACGAAAACATGGTATGTAAATTGAACAAGTCACCATATGGGTTAAAACAATTCCCTTGCTGCTGGCATGCCAAATTCGACTCTACACCGAAAAGAGTTTTAGTATTTATATGGAACAAATTTTAAACAGAATTGAAATGACTAATGCTGATCCTAATACTGTTCCAGTCGACCCTAACATAAAGCTACAGTAGGAAGATACTACCTCACTTCTGCTCTTCATAATAACACAGCTCGTTCCGTCAAATTTTATTTGCAAATAATCTGACTTAGAGACAATAGATTTGTTGCCAATTTAGGAACACATAATACTTTTGTAAAAAGCACCTTTTTGTTTTGACCTTCATCGTCATAATGGTCCAACCTCACTTGTTCTGAGCATTGCACAGATTATACTTTGCTGTTTGCGACTCTGATTTTATGTATGACAGGAGCCGTCATATTTTCAAGCATGTTCTTACGTCTTGTCATGTGTGACGATGCATCGGAAGCCACTTACCATGGGTCATTTTGGCTGGATGTTGCCTCAAACGCAGCAGCATATGATGAACTACTTGCTTTTTGTTGAACATTCTTGGTTCTGGATTTGCATTTGAGGACTTTTATGACCTTACTTGTTACAAGTGTAGCACCTTGAAACCTTACTTTGTTTCTGTGGTTGTTTTTAATTTTCTTGATGACTGACAATACTGTTGAGTCACTTTCAGGTTGTTTAACATCTTGTGATAGTTTTGATTTCACAGAAACAGAAGGTATCTTCATGCCGGAGCTTTCAATAGCAATAATCATTGGTTGATAGGATTCTGGTAGACCGGAGAGTAGCACTGTAAATAGCCATTCATCGTCAACTTCGAAACCAATGTTTCTGAGCTTGTGAGCGGTACACATTATTTTACTCATATATTTCTCTACGTTTCAACATGCAGTATGTGAAGTATTACAGAGATCATGCAGCAGCCCATCACAGCGTGTCAACCAAGATTTATCCCATACTTATTTTGCAGTACCACTCTCTTATATGTGCACGTAATTTATTGAGTCAACTAGTAAATTTATCTTAGTTTTTGCCTTTGTGTCTCGTTTTGTGTCCACAATGACACATGTGGGGGGTTTTATGCAGTCCACAACTTCTCTTGCTGTAGATGTGTTTCTATAGCAAATAACCAGGTTACGTGATTATCTCGGCCGGTTAACTTTTCAATTAATGCCAATTGATTGTTTGCTGACAATTTTAGAACCTTTATTCCAAATGTGAGAAATCACCTTTCAATTGTCGTATTGACGTTTTAGGTTAACTTTATTACTTTTCTCAGTAAATAAGTCTTTCTGGGCTTAAAAGAATTTATTATTTCTCAAGAAAAATTTATATTTAAGAATTTAGTGTTAAAATTACAACTTAACTGTCCACAGGCGCACAATTCAAATTACAATTTTAACAGTTTATGTGTAGTTTCAGTGCACTCCTACCTGGTCGTCGCATCAGTTACAATTGGCATCCCAAGAGGAGATGAAACATTATTTGTTTTAAGTTGTGTCAAAATTGTTCATTCTTTATAGTAGTGTAAGCTACATTGCGCTGTAAATTAGATTTTTTTTAGAAGAATCCTTCAAGTAAACTAATTAGGGTTAACAAGACAGCATTAAGTTAACTAAGGAAAGCATATTATCAAATTTAGTACGCTGGGTCAGCTCCTGGAGTAATATTTATACGATACACATTCTCCACATTTTGGCAGATTGAAATAACCTCTTTCCGTAATTCGCCAAAGAGCATTATAGGATCGGATACCGAACAAAATAAAATTACACAAAGATCAGTTGTCAAGATTGTCAAGGAGTTGTCCATATCAGTCTTCACAATATTGCCAAACTAATTTAAGTGTTTCTTTTCTATGAAAACTTTTTTCTAAATGTTAGTGTATTGACCTTTTTGCTTTAATTCAATTCAAAATACATAAATTTGAACACTGAACAATTTCTAACATTATCTCAGTCATCTAAATCTTATCAATATTAAAATTTGCCCTAATATATATTTTTCTTTTCCTTGAAAAATATTACATTTTACCAGTGTGCGTTTATATTCGGATTCAAACTCAGATAAATAAACAATATGTAGTTTGAGGAGAAAAGACAAGCCAAGTGAAAATCTCAATAAAACCCAAAAGTCTGCCGGCGCTTCAAGAGGCCTTAAGATTAAAATATCGGAACTAGAGGGTGAACTACAACGAATGAAAGTAAGTAATGCAGTAAGCTGTCTGCTAAACTACAGACACCTTCGGTAAATCCTGGAAATACTCCTACTTCTAACACCAATCCTTTCTCCCAACTAGCCACCCCACACCTCCGAAACGCAAAAGTTTTCCACGAAGTGGGTCACGCCTATAAAAGTGATGTCGAAATCGTCTGATGATGACGCACTCCTGTGCTCACCGAAAAGACATGGACTGGAAGTCTTTATATCCATTATGGTCAAAAGCCAAAAGTGAATAATTGGAACAGTTTACCAGCATCTGGTTCTGATTTTTATTCCAATCATTGTGCATCAGTGTATATATATTTTTATTAACTGGAGATTGAAACCTGCCCCGAGTGAATTGGACTAATGATGAGTTTAGTGTTTTCATGAGTTCTGAGGTTTACTCATTAAACTATCACTTGTCATTAGTTGATTGGGATTTACTTTTAAGCAATATGGATGTTAATGATTGACAGCACAAATCTTATGAAATTTTATACAATATGTTCCAACTTGATCTACCTGTAAAAATAATTAAGAACTATGTTTCTTAAGTTGTTCTATAAAGAGCTTATGACATTAACAATTCATTATTCATTTGCAGATATTTGAATTTCGTTGTCATAAGCAAAATTAAATATTTTTCATAAAATCAAGTAGCCCAAAAAGATTTCTTTATTTGGTTACCACAAAACTTTAATCAGTTCATATCGAAACCTACCTCTCTTATACATAATTTGTTTTCAGAATAAATTCAATAAATTAAGATTGAAATCTGAAAGTACGATGTAAAAGGCAAATGCTGGAAAGATTCTAGTGGCCCAAGAATTGGATTTAAATGTACGTATAATTTTCATCTGTATTCAAGATTTTTATAATTAATGATATATTTTATGCTAAAACACACACAATTAAATTATTTAATTTAAATAAAAAACAAATAAGCTATTTCGACGGTTCGTTGGACATCAGGAATTGACACATTGACAGACTGATTACTATCATATAAATGAAGATGAAATGTGCTATGACAAAGCCACATATCGGGAAATATGAAAAAAAAAAAATCCAAGAAATCAAAAAAAGTACAAGCAAAAATCCCAATAAAGAAGAAAACAGCATTACCAAAAGTTCTACCAAAAAGGCTGAGGACTGGAATGTTCCCGTTGGAGTTCCACATATCTGTCTGTGTATAAAGCAGGTACTTTCACTTTGAGAATTAAGCATGTTTATAATAATTATAATTTTATAATTGTGGCGAAGAAATTTTTCCTATTGTAATCTGTACTCTATGACGGTAAATGCGTTTCCTAAATAATTATGTTGTATATATTATAAATAATTATGTTATATATAGCTGTAAATCTTTCTACTGAAAAATTGGTGGTTGAAAAAATCGACAATGTGTCGAAACCATTTTATAACACCAAACTAAATTTTCGACTTAAGTTAAACTAAGTAATTTTATTTGTAAAGTTAAGTTATATTTAATTATTTGTGAATCTCATTTATAGTCTTCCAGTGTAGGTTGAAATATAAGGATGAGATTGATTCGAAACAGTTCTACCATCAACAATATTATAACAAATCGAAAAATCATCACGATATTCCTTTGCTCTGTCAATTTGCTGACACTGTGGATTAAAACGAATAGAATTATAAGAAAAGATATAACTGAACCACAATTTGGTGAAATACAATATAAGAATCAAATCAAGTTTTGCTTGGGAGAAGACAACTTTTTTTCTAAATTAAATACTTCTGACATATGTCATAAGGAAACGTAATCTTAGCAACATAAATGTTTTTTTTGACAAACAATTGGTTGCTATTGAAACTTGAAATAAATGTAGACGAGAGATCTGCAACTGATTTGATTTCAGTGACTTTCAGGACACGTAATCTAAACCTTCAGACAGTAAGTTGCTATTTTTGTAACTGTTTAAATATTTCACCTTTTTAAATCAACAGTAAATTCACGTAGGTGATTCTCTCAGCTTGAATAACTGAGCGACATATTTCAACACTGAAATTTTCTTTTTCAACATTGGTTATCACCCTCAAATGATATACTAATCTTTCCATATTTGATAATTTTATATCGCAAATTATTTAGATTCCTCATGTCTGGATGACAAATTCAAATAATATCAACACAACTTATAAACCAAATCATAAAATAGTAATTTCTATTTTACAATTTTCTGCGTAAATATTGATTTGCAATCTTTGTTCGGTTGAAACTTATAATTAATGGCATTATCATTTGCAGTTCTGCTAAAATTTTCATCTACTTTGGTGCATATATATTTTTGGTGTCTCCATATTTTCTTGACAGTATGCGTGTTTTGACAACACACTGACAACATCGAGAACTAAAGATGGAGTATTTTCGTTCTGCTTATTCGCGATACTGATCATAGAATGAAGGTATTTTATACTACCAAACATCGCGGACCCTTGTATCCTATTAAGCAGTATTCTTCTAAAATATCTGTTATAATAATAATAATAATATCATAATTGAAAAGAAAGTTTATGCTCCTATAGACATTCAAGAAGTGAGACACAATTTACTTGCTTTGCCTATATGCTCCATACTTGCTTTAAAAATATGTTAAAATCGTGGTAGTAACTCTCCATATGCATTGGGATGTAGATGGAGTTCTTAAGATGCTTTATTTAAATTTGCCATCTGTAAAAAGAAATAATTTTTGAGGGTATTGCAAATATTATCTTCAAAAATTGATTGAATAAATCATATTGTGGAAGAGACTGAAAAACACAGTGACCAAAGGTTTTTTTGAAAGAAGGAAAATAACGGAGCGATTTTTAATTAAGGATGACTCAATTTGATTATACGGCGTTGTAGTGCATTGATTCAGTCAACCAAAGGGGTGGTATATATAACACGATATTGTACACTAAATACTCTCTGTCCTATGTAATATTGTATAACTTTGATTAACCTTTGATATATATACAAATCGGAATTCTTTTTTACAGTTTCTAAGATATCTTGGTGTTTTGATAATGTATCATATGCCTAACTTTACTTAAATGAATTTTAATATGATTGGTAATATTTTGATTCAGCAAAATTAAAGCCCACGGGAATTTTTCATGTGACTTGATTTTCGAGAATTTCATGACTAATTAACACTATTTGAAATCAGAGCTCTAAAATAGATATATTTTGTTATTAGTGTAACTGTTCCAATATGATTGATTAACTGCAATAAATTATGTACCTAAGGGAATTCAAATTTAAAAAACAAAACAACACTTATTGTAAATTAGTAACTGTTATTTACAATTGTTCCTACAACTTAATTTGAAATGTTAACAATTTCAACATTCAAGAGATGCAGTGAAACTTGAGAACACTAGGTATCTCATCATTCAAAAACTCAACAACTACATACACGCCATCAATTTATTTCAGATGTAATTCATAACACATAATTTCTTAAAAGAGTCAAATTTGATGATTAACATCAATGGATTGATTTTAAATGGAAAATGTGTAGGGTTTAACATAATGGTTAAGGCTTGACTAATACCATATGGAATAAACAATGAAATTATTTACTAACAATTTCTTAAAACAGGAGAATAAGTTTTTGAGAGACTCTGAAGCCGATGTCGTTTGTCTGCAGGAGACATTCCTAAAACCGGACATGGGATTCTTTATCCCAGGATACTCTATCCTCCGGGCTGATCGTTTTTCTGGAGCAGGTGGAGGGGTTGGCATTCTGATCCGGAACTCCATCAGGCACCAGAGGATCGATACGTCCCTCTTTCTGGGCGAGTCGATTGGAGTCGAACTCGCCCTAGAAAGTGGTCCGCTTAGGATTGTCTCGGCTTATGTTCGACCGACTGAGAGAGTTTCCTGACTCAATCTCCCGTCCATCCTGCATCCCAACTGTCGTACAGTCATTGCTGGGGACTTCAACAGTAAGCACACAGCGTGGGGTTGTGTAAAATCTAACACCAACGGCGGTTTCCTGCTGCGGGCGTCACTGGACTACCGGTTCTCGGTGGAAACCACCGAGACGCCAAACCACTTCCCTGATAGTCCCTCATGCCGACCTGATATCCTTTCCATTTTCCTCTGCAAAAACATCACAGAGGTGCCGGATGTCATTAACCACCAGGTGTTGTCTTCGGACCACAACCCGATCTCCCTGGCACTTAACGAGAATTGTTGCCAGTGGGAGCCTGGTAAGAGGAAAACCAACTGGTTGCAATTCCGTTATTTAATGGAAACCACCGATTTGCGGTGCAGGATTTTGAACTCTGAAAGGGATATAGACGGTGAAGTGGATAGGCTGTTAAATGACATCCTGACAGCCTTAGAACGGTCGACGCATGCTTGCCCTAACATCTGCAAGCAGCATAGTCTTCCTGGCGAGGTTGTCACCCTCATCAGGAAGAAAAACCGTAGCAGGAAACTTTGGCAGCGTACTCGGGACCCCTTCATCAAGGCCCGGTACAACGCTCTGAGCCGTGAGGTCCGGGCCTGCCTGCTTGAACTCCGGAGCTCCCCGTTCCAGGAGTTCATAGCAGAGACCGAACTCCATCCTCGTCGGACCTGGAAAGTCATAAGGTCTATCCGAGGGAGGCGTATGTGCTATCCGCACCTTGTTCATGATGGCATCAAAGTCGTCCTGGACAAGGATAAAGCGGAGGTGTTTGCAGACTCCCTTGAGCGGTAATGCTCTCCAAACGCCAGTCTTCCTGGGTTTGTTGTAGAGCACAACTCCTTCAGCCGTCAGCTTCAGTCGGCATGGAAGGTGGCGACGGTAGTGTCCATTTTAAAACCCAACAAACCTGCCCACCTTGCTAGCAGTTATCGTCCCATTAGCCTCCTTTCTTCGCTAAGCAAGGTGGCAGAGCAGGTTATTCGGACTCGGCTTGAGAAATTTATGGCTGACCAGCACATCCTGCCGAACGCTCAGTTTGGATTTCGTCGAGGCCATGGTACCGGTCATCAGATTTTGCGAGTGACCGAGGACATGGCTGGAAGGCGTAACAAGGGGCAGCATGGTACCATGTTGCTCCTTGATGTCAAGCAGGCATTTGACAGGGTTTGGCACGCTGGTCTAATGCACAAACTGGCTTCGTTAAATTTTCCTTCTTATCTGATCGGCACTATCCGCTCTTTCCTTTCCAACCGCTCCTTTCGTTCCAGGGTTGGAAGCGAGTTCTCTTCTTCGAGAACTATTACCGCTGGTGTCCCGCAAGGCTCCAAACTATCTCCTACTCTCTTCAATCTCTGTTGTAGCGACATACCATCTTGTCCTAGAGTTACTATAGCAATGTATGTCGATGACGTTGCCTTAATTAGCTCCCACAGATGTATAGTTTATGCGGAGATCCATATTAGGAACTTCCTGCCTAAACTGCTCTGTTGGTACTCTCGATGGAGATTGGAGATCAATCGTTCTAAATCCGAAGCTATCTTCTTCTCAAATCGACGAAGGTTGCCACCTAAATTCCTTATCAATGATCACCAAGTTGAGTGGAGTCCCAGCGCCAAGTACCTGGGTGTCATACTTGACAAGAAACTCAGTTTCTCTCGCCAGGTCGCTTTGGTAAAGTGGAAAGCTCTAGCAGCCTTTGTTGCTTTGAAATCTTTCTTCCTTTCTAAACGTCTTTCCTCTTTAGTTAAGCTGCGTGTTTTTAACGCGACAGTCCACTCTCTTTTCACTTATGCTTTTCCTATATGGGGCACCGCCGCCCCTTGGCTCATTAGGTCCCTGCAAGGGACCTACATGTGGCTAGTGATGTCGGCCCTTGGTGTCCCATACTATATTCGTAACAGTCAAGTCTGTTTCGAATACAACATTTCCTCTCTTTTGGAGTTGCGGCGCAAACATGCCCTCAATCTCAGGAGAACTATCTTTCAACACTCTAATCCGGAGATTGCATGCTTGCATGACATCCAACCCTGTGAATCTGACAGATGCAAGAGACCTTGTCTCTTGGCTGTCTAGACCTCTGCGTCTCTTTGGGACATCTTTTCTTTAGTATGTGGCGGTTAGCTGCAAACCTCTTTAATTTTTTCCTTCTCTCTATTTTCCTAAACCTATATGGTTATACTCTTAGGCCATGATCTTCGGATCGATGCCCGGAGAGGGGTTTTTAGTCGGTTAGTCCGACACTGCCTTCGACATCCAACAGAATGCGTCTTGTATGTTTTCCCCTCTTTGACCCAATAAAAAAAAAGAGAACTTTGGACCTGTACGTTTGTTTTGACAACTGACTGACAACTGATATTTCAGTTATTTCATTTTGCTTGTTGGTCGATTTTATATTGGCGATACCAAATATAGAAAGATGATATTCTAAATTGTCGAGATATTCTGAACACAGGATTCTATAATAATAATGGAGGAGCTATCCTCCTGTGACATTTAACAGAGAAACATTCTTCTGATACAATTTAATTTACAATGCGAAAAAACATCTTATAATTGAAAATAAAGCTTACGCTATGACAGAGTCAAGAATTGAGACACAATTTTCTTAGAAAAGCATTTATTTGGAATACCGATCGAATACGATCAGACATGTGTTAGATGATGATATTCTTCCAGGTAAATAGAAAGGAAGAATGTATGAATATTGAATGTGTTTCTTTTGTTTGATAAACAAACTGCCTTCGTTGCTAATGAACCCAGATTATGTACAAAACTATTCTTTGGTAAATTTACCTTCTAAACTTGTTCATTTAGTTATTGCGAAGAGCACAAAAGACTTGAGCAACTTTTATTTATCTTCTAAAGGGTTCTTATCCCATCAAATAACATTCGCAAAGTTCAATTTATATTGTGCATCACAATCTTCAAGTTTTGATTCACCACCACGATTTGAACTTTATTTTAAAGCAAGTATGGAGCATGTAGGTAAAGTAAATTCTGTTTCATCTCTTGAATGTTTATAAAGATTTTTTAGAAAAATACTACTTAATAGGATCCCAGGTTCCTATAATCGCGATTATAAATCAGCAACTAAGGCCAAGTTGTCCAATTTGTCAGCTCTCAAGAAAACGTGGAGACACTTAAAATATATACGCACAAACGTAGATGAAAATTTCAACAAGATTACAAATGATACAGCTATTAATTATAAATTTCATCTGAACAAAGATTGCAAATCAGAAAGTTGTAAAGTGGAAATCACTTTTTCATGATTTTGTAAATAAAATGTGTTGACATTATTTGAAGTTGTCATCTAGAGATGAGGAATCTAATTAAATTTTGACATAAAATTAGCAAATTTGGAAAGATTGGTATCTTAGTGTTATTTGAGGGTAATAATCCAACCAAACGTGATAGAAAAAATTCAGTACCTAGCTGAAATTTGCCGCTCACTAATTCTTGCTTAAAGAATCAACTACGTGAATTAACTTTTGATTTAAAAAGGTGAAATAATTAAACATTTACAATATTAGCAACCTACTCTCTGAAGGTTTCGATTACGAGTCACTGAAATCAAATCAGTTGCAGATCTCTCGTCGACATTTATTTTGAATCAAAGAAATACTGTCTGTGATTCTGCAGATAATTAACATGTGAATAGAAATTGCTTTTGTTAACATTGTTAACTTTATACTTAAATGCCGATATATACTTTGTTGCTAAGAGAGGTGAGGGATGTCGTCTTTCAAGTAAATTTGATTTGATCTTGCATTGTATTAATATTACATCAAGTTGTGGTTCAGTTATATTTTTTGGTATAATTCTATTCGTTTGAATCCACAGTGTCAACAAATTGACAGAGCAAAGAAATATCGAGATGAGATGAGTTATACTAAATGGTAGAACTGTTCCGAATCAAATTCATCCTTATATTTCAACCTACACTAAATGACCATAAATGTGATTCCCAAAAATTTATATATAATATAACTTTCCAAATAAAACTACTTTGTGTACCTTTAAGTTATGTGATTAATTTAATATAAGTTTGGTTGTTAACAAATGGTTTCGACCCATTGTCGATTTTTTTAAGCTTCAACTATTCAGTGGAGGTACTTAAAAGTTATATGCAACATATTTTTTTAGGAAACACATTTAGTGATTACAGTACAGATTAAAATTTAAGGAAGAATTACTTCGGCACTAATCTAAAATTATAATTGCTATAAACAAGCTTCATTCTCAGATGATAGATGAGTTGAAACCTAGATCCACACTATGGAAACATTTCCATAAAATGAAAGTACCTGCTATATACAGAGATAGATATGTGAAACTTCAACGGGAACATTCCAGTCCTTAGCCTTTTTGGTAGAACTGTTGAAGACGGTTTCTTGGTAATGCTGTTTTCTTCTTTATTGTGATTTTTTCTTGTACTTTTTTCGGATTTCTTGGATTTCTATTCATATTTCATAGCCTCAGAGAAAATATTTCCCGATGTCGTCAGGTTTTGTCGTGACTCATTTCATCTTCATTTATATGACGGTAATCAGCCTTTCCATGTGAATGTAACTCCTCGAGCCCAACGAATCGTCGAAATACTTTAAAAAAGATATATAAAATTAATATTAAAGATTAATTTTATTACATATACCAATTTTTTTTGTTTTTCGTTTAAATTAAATAATTTAATTGTGAGTGTTTTAACATAAAATATGTCATTGATTATAAAAATCTTGAATACAGATGAAAATTATACTTACATTTAAATCCAATTCTTGGGCCACTAGAATCTTTACACCATTTGCCTTTTGCATCGTACTTTAAGATTTCAATTTTAATTTATTCTGAAAACAAATTAATTAGGTATTAATGTGTTGTTTTAAGGAGCGTCATATATATGAAAGTACTTATTCTTTGTTTAGTTGGGAATTCCTGTAAGTAAATTAATGAATTTAGACAAAAATATTCACTAAAAATAACAGTTTGATACGATCTGTTTCATTTCTAGCATTACTATAAACAAGTATTTCTTCTGATTATCATTTCCAATGAGGCAGGGACTCATTAATAAAAGCGAGAATTTTTAACTAATAATTTTGAATTGAAGCGTAGGAGCAACTTCAGAGAGATGTGGTTCGTATGAAATAAAAGTTTGAAATGATTAAAGTTTGGTGGTAAACAAGTAAAGAAAACTTTTTGGTCTACCTGATTTTATGAACAAAATTGAAATTAGTTTATGACAACGAAATTCAAATGTCTACAAATGAATAACGAATAGTTAATGTTATAAGCTCTTTAGAGAACAACTTAGGAAACTTAGTTTTTAATTTTTTTACAAGTAGGAACATATTGTATAAAATTTCATAACACACAATCAACCAATGATAATTGATAGTTTAAAGTGTAAACCTCAGTACTCATGCAAACACTATACTTACTCATCATTGGTCCAATTCACTCGAGGCAGGTTATGTTAAAATATCTAGACATCGTGTATAACGGTTGTGATGACAACGGAGAATAAAAACAACAGAAGAGCGTAGTTATAGAAACAGAGTTAAGTTGTAAAAGCAGAGTTAGTTGTATACAGCCCACCAATGTTGTAAGATAGTCAATAAGCGTTTTACTGAGTACCTTGCATTATCATTCCACGTCGCCTTGTAAGCAGGCATGTTCTAACTATTAACTTTTGTATTTTGACCTTAATGGAAACAAATACTTCCAGTGCTTCCGTGTCCTTTCGGTGAGCACAGGGGTGCGTCGTCAGGATTTCGAGTACACCTCCATAGGCAGACAGCTTACTGCATTACTTACTTTCATTCGTTGTAATTCACCCTCTAGTTCCGAGATTTTAATCTTAACGTCTAGTTTTCGGGTACCTCTTGGCACTACGCCGTTTTGCTTGCATTCGTTGGATACGGTCCACAAACATCACTGTGAATCAATTCCAAAACTCGCAATGAACGTGTATTTGAATTTCTTGGAAACGGTGAACGAACATGTTTTCCAAGTACACACGATTCGCACAACTGTGTATCCTTTTTTTTACGTTACTCATACCAATAGCCATACAATTGGCTAACTTTTTCATGTCATTTCGGTTGAGATGACCAAGTCTAAAATGCCATAAATTCTGTGATATTGTATTCAATTTATTCACTCCTGTAAATCCCGCAAACACATTGTTGTCAACGTACAAAGTCACTTCATACATTCTTCCATTTACGCGTCCGACAAACTTTTCGATACCATTCAGCGATACATAGGCATAATCACCCTCAAACACAATTCGATATCCCTTTTGTGTTAGTCTTCGAATTGACATCAAGTTGCATTTCAAATCATTCACGAATAGAACGTCCTCCATTGTTTTTACCGATGTGACACCATGGTGAAATGTTTTAACGAGAATGTCACCACGTTGCTTTGCAACAATGCTTTGATTTTTCTTGGCAACCGAAATGCTTATTTCGTCAATTGGTTCCAAATTTATCGAAGAACATCTTCTGATTCACCATATGCTGAGTCGCTCCAGAACCTGACACAAATTTTATTTCCGCGTAATTACCGCTATTCTGCTGCAATTGAGCGTTAAATGCCTTCGATTCTGCCAAATTCTCTTTGGTATCATCTTCAGCAATTGCATACATCGATGAACCGCTTGCTCTGTTTGCGCTTTCTCTATTTGACCTCTCTTTTTTGTTTTTATTGCGAAAACATTGAGTCTATTTGTGTCCAGGTTTTTTACACAAATGACATATAATTGTCTTATTCCCAGCAAACATTGCTCCAGGCTCAATTGATTTACTTGAACCATTTCCACCAGTCCGCTTATTGTACTCATCCATTAACCGAGTTTTAACAAATTCTACAGTTAACTTTGATTGATCCATCTTTTCCGATGGTGTCACTAGGTTATCATAACCTCTTGGCATAGTAATCAACAAATGTACAACCACATCAAGCTCTTCCATTTTAGCTCCCGTTGACTTTAACTCTCGAATTCTCTTATCAAATTGCAAAAGGTAACTTATCATATCATCCGACTCATTGTATTTCATTGTCAGCAGTTGTTTTCGTAATAAAACTTGAGACGCCATACTTTTCCTTTCGAAAATCGTGCATAATGTGTCGAACATGTCCTTTGCCCGAGCATTTTCGCGAACATACTCAAGTTGGCTATCATGAACTGACTGTACTAATATCGAAACACATTTCCTTTCATTCAACTTAATCGTAGGATGTTTTGTCACATCTTTTTCCGCTGTAAGAATGACCTCCAACGATTCCTCGATGAATCTTCTCAACTCCATTTCATCAAGCAAAATTCCCACACGATATTTCCAATTGCTAAAATTCGTGCCATCGAATTGTTGAATTTTTAGAATGTTATTTACGGTAACGTTCGCCATCTTTGTCTGTTGCCTTCACCACAATTGACTTTCAACCTCAATTGTATAACTTTATCCTGCACGCACTGGGCCCATAACCTCAGAGAATATGCAAGAAATTGCAGTAATTTATTCAATCAAATAATTGAAATACAAAGGATGAATCAACAAAAAAGACGGCTACTACTGAGCTCTTGAGCTGTTTCTCTCAAACTGACTCTCACTGTTTCTTGATCACCAAGGTTACCTCGGTCGCCTTCATTTGTCAATTGTAACATACTTTATTCTATTTTATTGTTTATATTAACGTTATGTCTAACTCCATTTGGGGGTGTGATGTCGGTGAGGCGCTTTGCCGAATTTTGCTGTTGTTACTTACTTTAGATAGTTAACTCTTTCGGAACTTGGAACGGAGTCGTGCTCAGGGTTTACCGGGCGGTTGACCTTTCTTTCTGCCAATAGAACCTGGATTTGAACCGCCTTTTCCTTTCCTTCTTTCACGGTTTTTGTCTCCTAGTAGGAACTTCTTGTGGAACGGAACTGGCGATGTGCCGTCCGGTTCCAATAGGATTCGGAACCACTCGACCTTTTGCAGGCACACTTGCTGTTTTCCCATTTCATTATCGCTAATTCGGTTATTAAACTCTTTATAGTACGAAAACAAAAATTTAATTCAGTTGTTTCTTGGATTGGTAACCAAGGTTACCAGACAAGTAAACAAATTTTATCATTTGTCTGAATTTGGTAACTAACTAAATTCAGACAAAAGATGGACACTAAATAAACACAAAAATATCACTACAAACACTTTTGAAAACTGAGGTGTGAGTGTGATGAGAATAATAGTCGATGTTACAAGAACACTGATCGTTTATTATATTATTACAAAGTGTGCTAGAAACGTCAAAACTAAAAACTAAGAACTAAAAACCCTGCGAAGCATGACGCTTGCGTTAGGGCATCTATACAGAGGGTTCCAAGTATCAATGTGCAATTTCATTCCTTAACAAACACTTTTCCGTAGTTCCTACTCAAATTTGGATAAATGACGATTGTTACCGCTGCCATTGGTAACGACAGAAAGGTCTCTTATTGTTAGCGACCTTTGTCAATTTTTCAAAGTGCAACCAGGGAATATTGTTGATAGTAACAATTTTTGTTTGAGTTGTTCGTCCTTCTTCTGTCTGAATTTAGTTATAATAATTACCATAATCGAAAGAGAAGAGTTGTTAACGCTAATCCCAAATCTTTATCCCAACCAGCCACCCACACTCCTGCAAAGTCTTCCAGATCCAAAACTCAGGAACTCGGACACCCCCAAGGAGGTGATGTCGAAATTGTCTAACTACGATTCACCCCACCAGTTATGATTCATTGTTCAAATTTATGTATATCGAATTGTATTAAAGTATTTTAAACCAAGTACACTAAGAATTAGAAGAGACTTCTCATAGAGAAGAAACTTTTAAATTGGTTTGGGAAAAACCAGCGCTAATGATTAGCCATCTCAGATCTCAATTTCGGTTAATATTTTTTGACAGCTCATTGACAATCTTGGCAACTGATCTTTGTGCAATTTCGTTTTGTTTGGTGTTCAATCCTATAATGCTCTTTGGCGAATTACTGAGAGAGGTTATTTCAATTTGCCAAAATATGCGGAAAGTGGGAAGGTCCTAATTATGTGATGTGAATTTACAAGTTTAACAGAATTAAAAAAAAGCAGCTAAAAAGATGTTTAAGTTTTATTATTATCTTATCAAAGAAAATATATAAAATTTTGATATTTGTTAGGAATAGCAATGTCTAATTAACAATTCACACACTTTTGTCGATGCATATTCTTCAGACAACAAAAGTTTGTTTTACTTTTGATTAATAAATATATCGCCTTCATTGCTGTTGAAACCTGAATATGTACAAAATATCATTTGATTTCAAAACTGATCTTGAACAATTATTTGATAACTTCTTACAGTTTCGTCATTGGAAAGACAAAAACAACAAAACAAGTAAGTATTTACACTTCGTTAGCTGTTTGTTTCACTTTTTAGCCTTCAATGCAGACACAAATCTAATATTTTTGTTTATATTCAAAAAGTTAATTATAATTTTGTCCAGATTGATGTTTTCAATGAACTCAGAAGTCTTGATTTATCTAGTAATAGAGGTCCTTATGATATTCCTTCTACAGTTTTGAATGAATTGTGGATTCTCATTAACAAAGCCTCTAACAATGAAATTTAAAATGTTTTTAAAATCTACTTTATTTCCTAACGTACGTAAAAAATCGTTTGTTATACCTACCTTAAAGGATGGAGGTAGTTTACTTGTTGTTTTCCAAAATTGTCCAAAAAAATCATTTCCAAAATAATTATGCCATAGTTCCAAAATATTATAAATGAGAGTCAACATGAATTTTGCAAATGTAAATCTTCTGCGACCAACCTTCTTATTTATAACCTCTCGACAGTTGGTGCTCTTGAAAATCATTTACAGGTTGATGCTGTTTATACAGACATTTAAAAGGCATTTGATAGAATCTGCTATGATTTATTGTTTGCTAAACTAAATGGGCTGGATTTGACAAGTAATTTTTCCACTGTAAATAATCATAACGATTGTAATGTAAAGTGATTAGTTTTTATAAAAAAATTAATCAACACCATATTCGCAAGTTAAACTTTAGATAAATGATATTAATGTAATGTGTTTGAAATTTAAAAATGAGTAATAGATTGGGCGGTAGTTTTTCTAGAAAAGTTGGTTCGGCTCAAGCTACAATGAATTTGGGTAAATGTAAAAGAAAAGCTGGAGCATATCTTAGTGCTTTTGCCCACACATTAAAGTAGCTTTTTACACAAATACTGCTGTAGGATCCCAGGTTCTGCGATGTTTTGTCGTATAAAATAACCTCTTTCCATAATCGGTATCGCGATTATAAGTACAGCAATTAAGAAGAACGAAATACTCTCACATTAGCTGTCAAAATTCCCAGAGTTGTCAAAACGTGCGGACTCCATAGGAACTCGTTAGGAATATTTAAACAATTACAATAATGGCAACTTGATGCCATTATTGTGGAGATGTCGATTACTTGTCCTGAAAGTCACGGAAATCAAATTAGTTGCAGATCTATCGTCGACATACAAAAACTGTCTGTGATTCTGACAGATAATTAACATGTGAAAAGAAATTGTTTTTGTTAACTTTGTTAACTTTATATTTCCATTAGAATAGATTGCTGCTAAGAGAAGTTCCAACTATTATAATTTAGTTTGAATATGTGATACCGACGACGTGAGGGATGAAATTGAAAACAGGATAACTAGATGTATATACACATAAAAAAATTTTTAATTAATTAGTAATTACAAAACTAAACGAACATTTGGGAGTGGGTGTGGGATTGAGTGACATTTTGCGAACTTTCAAGTTTCAATAGCAACGAAAGAATTTTGTTTATCAAATAAAAGAAAATAACATTTATGTTGCTAAGATTACGTTTCCTTGTGACATGTGCCAGACGTTACAATATAAACAAAACATGTCCAATTAAACCTTATTCGAAATATGTAATTTAGAAAAAAGTTGTCTTCTTTCAAGTAAATTTGATTTGTTTCTTTCATAGTATTAATATTACATCAAATTGTGGTTCAGTTATATTTTTAATATATTTCTATTTGTTTTAAGCGAAAGTGTCAACAAATTGACAGAGAAAAGAAATATCGAGATGATTTTTCGATTCGTTATAATAACTTTAATGACAGTGATTCATTTATTTAATGACCACGTTACAAATCACATCTGTGTGTGAAATGATATGATCAAATGTCACGTGTTGATTACCAGAAAACTTTTGCACAAACAGTTAGGTGAGATTCAATACGATTGTTACTATCTGTGGCTGTACAAAATAATCACAAAATCAAGTAACTAGACGTAAAGACAGCATTTTTATATGGAGAACTTGAACACACCTATTTATGACTTAACAAGAAGGGTTGGATCATGACGAAAACATGGTATGTAAATTGAACAAGTCACTATATGGGTTAAAACAATTCCCTCGCTGCTGGAATGCAAAATTCGACTCTACACCGAAAAGAGTTTTAGTAGTAGTTTTAGTATTTATACGGAACAAATTTTAAACAGAATTGAAATGACTGATGCTAATCCTAATACTGTTCCAGTCGACCCTCACATAAAGCCACAGTGGGAAGATACTACCTCACTTCTGCTGTTCATAATAACACAGCTTGTTCCGTCAAATTTTATTTGGCTACCATCGCAAATAATCTGACTTAGAGACAATAGATTTGTTGCCAGTTTAGGAACACATAATACTTTTGTAAAAAGCACCTTTTTGTTTTGACCTTCATCGTCATAATGGTCCAACCTCACTTGTACTGAACATTGCACAGATTATACTTTGTTGTCTGCGACTCTGATTTTATGTATGACAGGAGCCGTCATATTTTCAAACATGTCTTACGTCTTGTCATGTGTGACGATGCACCGGAAGCCACTTGCCATGGGTCATTTTGGCTGGATGTTGCCTCAAACACAACAGCATATGATGAACTACTTGCTTTTTGTTGAACATTCTTGGTCCTGGATTTGCATTTGAGGACTTTTATGACCTTACTTATTACAAGTGTAGCTCCCTTACTTACTTTGTTTCTTGTGGTTGTTCTTGTTGACTGAGAATACTGTTGAGTCACTTTCAGATTGTTTAACATCTTGTGATAGTTTTGATTTCACAGAAATTGAAGTTATCTTCATGCCGGAGCTTTCAATAGCAATAATCATTGGTTGATAGGAGGACTCTGGTAGACCGGAGAGTAGCAATGTAACTAGCCATTCATCGTCAACTGCGAAACCAATGTTTCTCAGCTTGTGAGCAGTACACATAATTTTGCTCACATATTTCTCTACATTTTGACATACAGTAAGTGAAGTATTATAGAGATCACGCAGCAGCCCATCACAGCGTGTCAACCAAGAGTCATCAAAAACTTATGAAAACGTATCCCATACTTCTTTTGCAGTACTACTCTCTTGCATGTGCACGTAATTTATTTAGTCAACTAGTAAATATATCTTAGTTTTTGCCTTTGTGTCTCGTTTTGTGTCCACAATGACACATGTGGTGGGGTCTATGCAGTTCCACAACTCCTCTTGCTGTAGGTATGTTTTTAGAGCAAATCGCCATGTTACGTAATTATCTCGGCCGGTTAACTTTTCAATTAATGCCAATTGATTGTTTGCTGACAATTTAAGAACCCTTATTCCAGATGTTACGAGAAAACACTTTTCAATTTTCGTATTGACGTTTTAGGTTAACTTCATTACTTTTCTCAGTAAGTAAGCCATTCTGGGCTTCCGTGGGCTTTTCTGGCTCCATAACCTGTTAATTTTTCTTAAAAGAATTTATTATTTCAGAAGAAAAACTTATATTTAAGAATTTAGTGTTAAAATTACAACTTAACTGTCTACAGGCGCACAATTCAATTTACAATTTTAACAGTTTCTGTGTAGTTTCAGTACACTCCTACAGGTCATCACAACAGTTACAATTGGATTCCCAAGAGGAAATGAAACATTATTTGTTTTAAGATGTGTTATAATTTTTCATTCTTTATAATAGCCTAAGCCACATTGCGCTGTAAATTGAGAAGAATGCTTCAGGTAAACTACTTTTGGTTAACAAGACAGCATTAAATTAACTGAGGAATGCAAATTATCGGATTTTGTAAGCTGGGTCAGCTCGTTGATTAATATTTATGTGATCCCATTTTCCGCACATTTTGGCAGACTGAAATATCCTCTTTCTGTAATTCGCCAAAGAGCATTATAGGATCGGACACCAATCAAAACAAAATTACACAAAGATCAGTTGTCAAGATTGTCAGTGAGTTGTCAAAAAATACGAGCCGAAACTGAGACTGAGACGTCTAGCCATTAGCGCTACCAAATAATTCCATTCAATTAGAAACGTTAAATAATTACTTTATTAACAAGGAGTTTCTATGAGAAGGCTCTTCTAATTCTTAGGGCACTTGGTCTAAAATACTTTAATACAATTCAATATACATAAATTTCAACACTGAACCATAAATGGTGGGGTGCGTCGTAGTTACACAATTTCGACATCACCTCCTTGGGGGTGACCGAGTTCCAAGAAGTTTTCTGTGTTTTGGAGCTGGGAGACTTTGCAGGAGTAGGGGTGGCTAGTTGGGACAAAGATTTGGGATTAGCGTTAGGAGTAGGGGTACCATCAGAGTTTACCGATAGTATCCCTAGTTTAGACGACAAAGCTGTGTAAGCACTCTTTCACTCTCTGTATCTCACCTTCTAGTTCCAAAATTTTATTCCTAAGGAAATCGGGTACCTCTGGAAACGTCAGCAGACTTTTGGGGTTTATTGAGTTTTTCACTAAGCTTTTCTTTTTTCCGGACCCTACACATAGTTTATTGGTTTAGTAACCGAGGTTACAAGCCAAATTAACAACTCTTCTCTTTCGATTATGGTAACTATTATAACTAAATTCAGACAAAAGAAGGACGAACAACTCAAAAAAAAATTGTAATTTTCAACAATATTCCCTGGTTGCTACCCACACTTTGAACAATTGACAAAAGTCGCTAACAATAAGAAACATTTCTGTTGTTATCAATGGCAGAGGTAACGATCGTCATTTAACCAAGTTTCGGTAGCAACTACGGAAAAGTGTTGGTAGTGATATTTTCGTTTTTATTTAGTGACCCTATTAAAGTTCCTATTAAAAGACAAGAGCCGAGAAAGAAGAAAAGGAAAAGGAGGCCCAAATCCAGGTTCTATTGGCAGAAAGGAAAGCGGTACCACATCCAACGACACAGCTAGTTATTGTAAAGCCTCAGTTTTGATCGGTTACCTTAGAGTACATTAGAGTACCAATTAATTCTCTGTATCGTGTGGGGTCTTTGAATGGTTTTAAATCTCTGTTAAATTTTGAGTGCCAGTCACACAGTGTTTTAATTGGATTGCAATCTACCATTCTGAATTTCTCTGAAATATATTTTTTTTGTTTAAGTGTTACTCCTTTCTTACTTTGGTTAATTTCTATTCTAAAGAAAAACCTAGCAATCTTTGATCTTCAATTTCTCAGCTAATTCTCTCTTAATTTCATTACCAGTTTATTTTCGACAGTTCTTTTGTACAATGAATGAACAATATTCAGTAACTGCTTACTTCTTCCTTCTCTATCAGTAAAGGGTTTCCTTGCTTACTTACCTCGTTGACATTGTCACACCACATGGGTAATTTATCATTATCCAATTTATTACCGTGTACCAGTCGCTTTCTTTACAAATCCTGTACGCCTTTATAATGTAGGTATTCTAGTTGTCTATGCCACAGGACCATTTTGTTTGAATTTCTATGCATTATTCACTTGTAGACATTTGAATTTCGTTGTATATAAACATATTACAATATTTTTCATAATATCAAGTAGCCCAAAAAGTTTTCTTTATTTGTTTACAAAAAAACTCTAATCAGTTCAGACTTTTATTTCATAAGAAACACATCTTTCTGAAGTTGCTCCTACGCTTCAATTCAAAATTAATAGTTAAATATTCTCTCTTTATTAATGAGGTTCTTCCTCATTGAGAATTGTAATTAGCAGAAATACTTATGTACAGTAGTGCTAGAAATGAAACCGATCTTACCAAACTGTTATTTTTAGGGAATAGTTTTGGCTAAATTCATTATTTATATTTACAGGAATTCCCAACTAAACACAGAATAAGGCTCCATAAAATGACACATTGATTTGTTTTCAGAATAAATTATGATTATTTTTTTATTGGAGCAAAGAGGGGGAAATCTACAAGACGTAGTGCCGGACTTTACCGACTAAAAACCCCTCCCCGGGCAATGATCCGAAGATCATGACCTAAGAGTAGTTAACCATAAAGGTTTAGGAAAATAGAAGGGAAAACTAAAGAGGTACGTAACAATCGCTACATAGTAAAGAAAAGATGTTCAAAAGAGACGCAGAGGTCTAGACAGCCAAGAGACAAAGTCTCTTGTATCTGTCGGATTCACAGGGTTGGATAGATCTCCGGAGGTTGAGGGCATGCTATTTTCTCTGAGGCTATGAAATATGAAAAAATATGCAAGAAATCCGAAAAAAGGTCAAGAAAAAGTCACAATAAAGGAGAAAACAGCAATACCAAGAAACCGTCTTCAAAAGTTCTATCAAAAAGGCTGAGGACAGGAATGTTCCCATTGGAGTTCCACATATCTGTCTGTGTATAAAGAAGGTACTTTCAATTTATGGAAAGTTTTCCATAGTATGGGCATACGTTTCAACGCAAATAACATCTGAGAATTAAGCATGTTTATAGTAATTATAATATTAGAATTGTGCCGTAGTAGTTTTTACTTATATTTTAATCTGTAATTTATGACGGAAAATGTGATTCATAAACAATTATATTGTGTATATCTGTATATTTTTCCACTGAATAATTGGATGTTGAAAAAATCGGCAATGTGTCGAAACCATTTTATAACACCAAACTAAAATTAAAATATCGACATAAGTTAAACAAAGTAGTTTTATTTGTAAAGTTATGTTATATTTAAATATTTGGGAATCTCATTTATGATCATCCACTGTAGGTTGAAATACAAGGATGAGATTGATTCGAAACAGTTCTACCATCAAAAATATTATAACAAATTGAAAAATCATCACGATATTCCTTTGCTCTGTCAATTTGCTGAGACAGTGGATTAAAACGAATTATAAGAAAAGATATAACTGAACCACAATTGGGTGTTATATTAATACAATGTAAGAATCAAATCAAATATGCTTGAGAGAGACAACTTTTTTATAAATTACTACATAGTTCTGACATATGCCATAAAGAAACGTAATTTGACATGTTATTTTATTTTTTGACAAACAATTCGTTGCTATTGATACTTGTTTGCAAAATGTCACACAATCACACACTCGTTTTATTTATTAATTACAAATTAATTAAAATTTTATTTGTTTTCAATTCTATTCCTCACCTTATAGTAGTTGAAACTTCTCTTAGCAGCAATCTATTCTAATGGAAATATAAAATTAACAAAGTTAACAAAAACAATTTCGTTTCACATATTAATTACCTGTCGAAAATAAATGTCGACGAGAGATCTGCAACTGATTTGATTTCAGTGACTTGCAGGGCTCGTAATCTAAACCTTCAGACGGTAAGTTGCTATCTTTGTAACTGTTTAAATATTTCACCTTTTTAAATCAACAGTAAATTCACGTAGTTGATTCTTTCAGCTTGAATAAGTGAGCAACAGATTTCAACTATGCACTGAATTTTTCTCCTTCACCTTTAATTATCACCCTCAAACAACACTAATATACCAATCTTTCCATATTTGATAATTTTATGTCGTAAATTATTTAGATTCTTCATGTCTGGATGACAAGTTCAAATAATGTTAACACAATTTATAAACCAAATCATGAAATAGTGATTTCTATTTCACAATTTTCTGGGGAAATAAAGATTTGAAATCTTTGTTGGGTTGAAATTTATAATTAATAGATTTATCTGTTGCAGTTTTGTTAAAACTTTCATCTACTTTAGTGCAAATATATTTTTAGTGTTTCCATATTTTCTTGGGAGTAGGCATGTTTTGACAAAACACTGACAACATCATCGAGAACTAAAGTTGTAGTATTTTCGTTCTGCTTATTCGGTTATCATATAATCGCGATACCGATCATGGAAAGAAGTAATTATATACAATCAAACATCGCGGAGCCTTGTATCCTATTAAGCAGTATTCTTCTAAAATATCTGTAATAAGGTATATCATAATTGAAATGAAAGTTTATGCTCTTATAGACATTCAAGAAGTGAGACACAATTTACTTGCTTTACCTGTATGCTCCATACTTGCCTCAAAAATATGTTAAAATCGTGGTAGTAACTCTCCATATGCGTTGGGATGTAGATGGAGTTCTTAGATACTTTATTTAAATTTACATTCTGTAAAAAGAAATAATTTTTGAGGGTATTGCAAAAATTATCTTCAAAAATTGATTGAATAAATCATATTGTAGAAGAGAATGAAAAACACAGTGACCAAAGATTTTTTTGAAAGAAGGAAAATAACGGAGCGATTTTTAATTAGGGATGTCTCAATTTGATTATACGGCGTTGTAGTGCGTTGATTCAGTCAACCAAAGGGGCGGTATATATAACACGATATTTTACACTAAATACTCTCTGTACTCTGTAATATTGTACAACTTTGGTTAACTTTTGATATATATATATATACAAATCGGGATTTTTTTTTACAGTTTCTAAGACATTTTGGTGTTTTGTTAATATATCTTATCTCCTAACTTTATTTAAGTGAACTTTAAATATAATTGGTAATATTTTAATACAGCAAAATAAAAGCCCACGGGAAATTTTCATGTGGCTTGATTTCCGAGAATTTCATGATTAATTAACACTATTTGAAATCAGAGCTCTAAAATAGATATATTTCGTTATTAATGTAATTGTTACAATATTCCGCCTTGATTAACTGCAATAAATTCTGTATCTAAGGGAATCCAAATTTAAAAAAACAATAGAACACTTGTTGTAACCTAGCATCTGTAATTTACAACTGTTCCCAAAACTTAATTTAAAATATTAACAATTTCAACATTCAAGATGTGCTGTGAAACTTTAGAACAGTAGGTGTCTCACCATTCAAAAAATCAACAACAACATACGCGCCATTAATTTATTTCAGATGTAATTCATAAGGAATAACACATAATTTCTAAGGAAAGTCAAATTTGATGATTAACATCAGTGGATCAAATTTAAATGGAAAATGTGTGTGGTTTAAATTAACGGTTAAGACTTGAATAATACTATTTGGAGTAAATAATTAAATTATTTATTAACAATTTCTTAAAACGAGAGAATAAGTTTTTGAGAACTCTGGTTCTGTACGTGTGTTTTGACAACTAACTGTCAACTGATGTTGGAGATTTTGCTTGTTGGACGATTTTATAAGGGCCTTACCAAGTACACAAAGTTGTTCTTCTAAATTGTCGAGATATTCTGAACACAGGATCCTATAATAATAATCGAGGAGCTATTTTCCTGTCACAGTTAACTGTGTAGCATTCTGCTGATATAATTTAATTTACAATGCGAAAAAATATCTTATTCTTGAAAATAAAGCTTACGCTATAACAGAGTCAAGAATTGAGACGCAATTTACTTGGAAAATCATTTATTTAGAATACCGATCAGACATGTAGTAGATGTTAAGATTCTGCATATAGCATATAGATAAACCAAGTAAATTGTGTGTCACCTCTTTTCAGTTATGTTATACCTTATTGCACGGTAAAGTAGTTTTTTTAGAAAAATACTACTTAAAATGATTCCAGGTTCCTATAATCGCGATTATAAGATTAGCAACTAATTAGAATGAAAATACCCCAACATGCCCAAGTAGTCTAATTTGTCAGCAAGTTGTCAAAACGTGCGTAGCGGTTACGAGCTCTCAAGAAAACGTGGAGACACTTAAAATATATATGCACTAAAGTAGATGAAAATTTCATCAAAATTACAAATGAGCTATTAATTATAAATTTCAACTCAACAAAGATTGCAAATTTTTACACAGAAAATTGTGATTTGATTTTGTTTATAAATTGTGTTGTCATTATTTGAACTTGTCATTTAGACATGAGGAATCTAAATAAATTTTGACATAAAATTAGCAAAATTAGAAAGATTGGTATCTTAGTGTTGTTTGAGGGTGATAATCCAACCAAACGTGAAAGAGAGAAATTCAGTACCTAGTTGAAATTTGCCGCTCACTAATTCTTGCTTAAAGAATCAACTACGTGAATTATTTTTTGATTTAAAAAGGTGACATATTTAAACAGTTACAATAATAGGAACCTACTGTCCGAAGGTTCCGATTACGAGTCACTGAAATCAAATCAGTTGTAGATGTCTCGACGACATTTATTTTCCATCAAAGGAATACTGTCTGTGAATCTGACAGATAATTGACATGTGAATAGAAATTGTTTTCATTAACTTTATACTTAAATGCAATATAAATATATTTTGCTACTAAGAGACGTGGGGGATGAAATTGAAAACAAGTAACTTGCCTGATGTATATACACATAAATAAAATTTTAATTAATTAGTACTTACAAAATTAAACGAACATTTTGGAGTGAGTGTTGTATTGAGTGATATTTTGCAATCTTTCATGTTTCAGTAGCAACGAAGGAAGATTGTTGGTCAAATAAGAGAAAATAACATGTTGCTAAGATTACGTCACCTTATGATGTGTGTCAGCCTGTCCAATTATAGGCAAGAGTTATGGTTAATTCAATTAAACCTAATTCGAAATATGTGGTTTGGAATCACGTTGTCTTCTTTCAAGTAAATTTGATTTGATCTTATATTGTATTAATATTACATCAAATTGTGGTTCAGTTATATTTTTTGTTATAATTCTATTCGTTTGAATCCACAGTGTCAACAAATTGACAGAGCAAAGAAATGTCGAGATGAGTTATAATAACTTTAATGGTAGAACTGTTCCGAATCAATTTCATCCTTATATTTCAACTTACACTAAATGACTATAAATGTGGTTCCCAAATATTTAAATATAATATAACTTTCCAAATGAAACTACTTTGTTTAAGTATTGTGGTTAATTTAATTAATTTTAACCTCCAATTAGTTAGTGGAAAGAAGTACTTAAAAGATATATGCGACATAATTTTTTAGGAAACACATTTACTGATTACAGTACAGATTAAATTTTAAGGAAGAATTACTTCGGCACTATTCTAAAATTATAATTAGAATAAACAAGCTTAATTCTCAGATGTAGGATGTGTTATAAGGTAGGTCCATACTATCGAAACATGGGACTCGAGATGGCGATCTGTGGCACAAGAATTGAACTTCTATCCAAAGAAAATTTCGACACGAGGCGGATTCAGGTAGAGGCGTTACTTACCAAAATCGATACCTGGAATTTCGTTAATGAAGTATCAAAGTCAGTTAGATGTCAGGGTGACAAAAAAAGTGAATCAGCGCTTAAAACGTGGATGTAAATAAGATAAAAAGGTAAATGCGGACATAATCCTATGCATAAGCCCATCGGACCTCAAGAGTATCAAAGGATGCGAGATTTCCAAAGATGTATGGCACTTTTGAAACAATTATTTTATATATTTTATATATTTTATATTATTTGATTAAGTATAAATAAAATTGGATAACGATAAATTACCCACGTGGTGTGGCATATATCAATGAGGTAAATATGCCAGAGAATTAAGAAGTAAGCAGTTACTGAATATTGCTCATTCAGACATCTGCGGACCAAAGCGAGTTAGAACCAGAGGTGGATCAAGATATCTTCTAACATTTATAGACGATAATAGTGGATGGTGCAAGGTGTATTTTCTCATGTCAAAAGGAGAATTTCTTGAAAAATTTAAGGAGTACAAAAGAACTGCTGAAAAACGAACTGGTAATGAAAGTAAGAGAGAATTAGCTGAGAAATTGAAGATCAAAGAATGCTAGGTTTTTTTTGGAATAGAAATTAACCAAAGTAAGAAAAGAGTAACACTTAAACAAAAAAAATATATTTTAGAAAGTTAACAGAGATTTAAAAATGTTCAAAGACTCCACACGATACAGAGAATTAATTGGTACTCTAATGTAGTCTAATCCAGCCGATCAAAACTGGGGCTTTACAATAATTAGCTGTGTCTTTCTGACAATCGAACCTGGATTTGAGCCGCCTTTTCATTTTCTTATTTCACGGTTTTTGTCTCTTAATAGGAACTTCTGAAATGAAACTGGCGATGTGCCGTGTGGCCCCAATAGGACTCTGAAGCACTCAAACTTCTTGCAGGCACGCTTGCTGTTTACTCATTTCATGACCGCTAATTCAGTTATTAAACTGTTTATAGTACGAAAACCTAAACTTAATTCAGTTGTTTCTTGGATTGGTAACCAAGGTTACCAACCAGGTAAACAAATTTTTTTATTTGTCTGAATTTAGTAACTAACTAAATTCAGACCAATTCAGTTGCCATATTCGAAAGAGGAGAGTTGTTAATTTGGCTGGTAACTTCGGTTACTAGATCAATAAACTATGTGTGTGAACTATGTGTAGTGTCCGGAAAAGAGACAAGCTAAGTGAAAATCTCAATAAAAACCAAATGTCTGCCGACGTTTCCAGAGGAACCCGATTTCCTTAGTGTTCAAATTTATGTATATTGAATTGTATTAAAGCATTGCATATTCATCAGACAACAGAAGTATGTTTTACTTTTGATTAATAAACATATCGCCTTCATTGCTGTTGGAACCTGAATATGTACAAAATGTAATTTGATTTCAAAACTGAACTTGAACAATTATTTGGTGACTTACAATTTCGTCGTTGAAAAGACGAAAACTACAAAAGAAATAAGTATTTAGTCTTTACACGTGAGCTGTTTGTTTCGTTTTTTAGCTTTCAATGCAAACAAATTTAAGCAATATCGTTTTGTCATGAAATTATTTTGGTTTATATTCAAAAAATAATAATAATTTTTTCCAGATTGATGGTTTTAATGAACTCAGAAGTCAGATTTACCTAGTAATAGAGAATGAATTGTGGATTATCATTAACAAAGCCTCTAAAAATGGAATTTAACTTGTTTTTAAAATGTGCTTTATTTCCTAATGTACAGAAAAAATCATTTATTACACCTACCTTAAAGAATGGAGATAGTTTACTTGTAACAAATTTAGGCCTGTATGAAAAATGTTTTGTTTTCCATAATTGTCCAAAAAAATTCATTTTCAAAATAGTTCCAAAATATTATAAATGAGAGTCAACATGGATTTTGCAAATGTAAATCTTCTGCGACCAACCTTCTTATTTATAACAATTCGACAGTTGTTGCTCTTGAAAATCATTTACAGGTTGATGTTGTTTATACAGACTTTTAAAAGGCATCTGATAGAATCTGCCATGATTTATTGTTTGCTGAACTAACTGGGCTGGAGTTGTCAAGTAAGTTTTCCACTGTAGATAATCATAACGATTGTAATGTAAAGTGATTAGTTTTTTAAAAAAAATAAATCAACATTATTTTCGAAATTTACACTTTATATAAAAGATTTTAATGTAATATGTTTGAAATTTAGAAATGTGTAACAGATTAGGCGGTAGTTTATCTAGAAAAATTGGTTTGGCTCAAACTAAAATAAATTTGCGTAAATGTAAAAGGAAAACTGGTGAATATTCTGGAGCACTGATTGCAGAACAATTTTTAGATGGGATGCACAGTACTTTAGCATATAAATTCCAGCTTAAAGTATGCGTTATTGTTGAAGAAGAAATAATGTGTGGAAATAGTTAATCTTTCCATTTCTCTGTTAACGTCAACTATTATTGACTACTAATTAATAAGTCAACTTAGTTGTCACGCCCTTCCATAATCTGTCATTGTCAAAACTTTTCGGGTTATTCATCAAACTCTCTAATATCCTCAAAATTTATTTCTTATTACAAATTGCAAATTTAAATAAAGCATCCTAAGAACTCCATTTACAACTCAACGCATATGGAGAGTTACTACCACGATTTTAATATATTTTTAAAGCATGTATGGAACATATAAGTAAAACAAGTAATCGTGTCTCACTTCTTGAATGTCTATAATTTCGTAAGCGTTCCTTTTAATTATGTTGCCCTTGTTGCACTATAAAGTAGATTTTTAGAAAAATAATGGTTAATAGGATTCCAGGTTCTGCGATGCTTTGTCGTATAAAATAACCTCTTTTTATAATCGGGTAGCGATTATAAGATCAGCAATTAACCAGAACAGAAATACTTCAACAATAGTTGACTAAGTTGTCAGAAAGTTGTCAAAACGTGCGTACTCGATAGCAACTCTCAAGAAAACGTGGAGACACTAAAAATATATATGTAATAAATCAACAAAAGAATGCTATTACTTATAAATTTGTACTGTAAAAAGATTGCAAATCTTTACTCAGAAAATTGTAGAATAGAAATCAATATTTCATGATTTGGTTTAAAAGTTGTGTTGACATTATTTGAACTTGTCATCCAGACATGAGGAATCTAAATAATTTTCGTCATAAAATTAGCAAATATGGAAACATTGGTATCTTAGTGTTGTGGGAGAGTGATAACCCAACCAAAAGTGAAAGAGAAAAATTCAGTGCATAGTTGAAAATTGTCGCTCACTAATTCAAGCTGAAAGAATCAACCACGTTAATTTACTGTTGATTTAAAAAAGTGAAATATTTAAACAATTACAATAATGGCAACTTTTTGTTTGAGGATTTCGATTACGAGTGCTGAAAAATCACGGAAATCACGAACTTTCAAGTTTCAGTAGCAACGAAGGAATTTTGTTTATCAAATAAAAGAAAATAACATTTATGTTGCTAAGATTACGTTTCCTTGTGACATGTGCCACACGTTACAATATAAACAAAACGTCCAATGACCAATTAAACCATATTCGAAATATGTAATTTAGAAAAAAGTTGTCATCTTTCAAGCAATTTTGATTTGTTTCTTTCATTGTATTAAAATGACATCAAATTGTGGTTATATTCTTATTATATTTCTATTTGTTTTAATTGACAGTGTCATCAAATTGACAGAGAAAGGAAATATCGAGATGATTTTGTTGATGATTTGTTATAATAACTTTAATGACAGTGATTCATTTATTTAATGACCACGTTACAAATCACATCTGTGTGTGAAATGATATGGACAAATTGCACGTGTTGATTACCAGGAAACTTTTGCACAAACAATCAGTTCAATACGATCGGTACTATCTGTGGCTGTACAAAATAATCACAAAATCAAGTAACTAGACGTAAAGACAGCATTTTTATATGGAGAACTTGAAGACACCTATTTATGACTTAACAAGAAGGGTTGGATCATGACGAAAACATGGTATGTAAATTGAACAAGTCACCATATGGGTTAAAACAATTCCCTTGCTGCTGGCATGCCAAATTCGACTCTACACCGAAAAGAGTTTTAGTATTTATATGGAACAAATTTTAAACAGAATTGAAATGACTAATGCTGATCCTAATACTGTTCCAGTCGACCCTAACATAAAGCTACAGTAGGAAGATACTACCTCACTTCTGCTCTTCATAATAACACAGCTCGTTCCGTCAAATTTTATTTGGCTACCATCGCAAATAATCTGACTTAGAGACAATAGATTTGTTGCCAATTTAGGAACACATAATACTTTTGTAAAAAGCACGCACCTTTTTGTTTTGATCTTCATCGTCATAATGGTCCAACCTCACTTGTTCTGAGCATTGCACAGATTATACTTTGTTGTTTGCGACTCTGATTTTATGTATGACAGGAGCCGTCATATTTTCGAGCATGTTCTTACGTCTTGTCATGTGTGACGATGCATCGGAAGCCACTTACCATGGGTCATTTTGGCTGGATGTTGCCTCAAACGCAGCAGCATATGATGAACTACTTGCTTTTTGTTGAACATTCTTGGTTCTGGATTTGCATTTGAAGACTTTTATGACCTTACTTGTTACAAGTGTAGCACCTTGGACCCTTACTTTGTTTCTGTGGTTGTTTTTAATTTTCTTGATGACTGACAATACTGTTGAGTCACTTTCAGGTTCTTTAACATCTTGTGATAGTTTTGATTTCACAGAAACAGAAGGTATTTTCATGCCGGAGCTTTCAATAGCAATAATCATTGGTTGATAGGATTCTGGTAGACCGGAGAGTAGCACTGTAAATAGCCATTCATCGTCAACTTCGAAACCAATGTTTCTGAGCTTGTGAGCGGTACACATTATTTTACTCATATATTTCTCTACGTTTTAACATGCAGTATGTGAAGTATTACAGAGATCATGCAGCAGCCCATCACAGCGTGTCAACCAAGATTTATCCCATACTTATTTTGCAGTACTACTCTCTTGTATGTGCACGTAATTTATTGAGTCAACTAGTAAATTTATCTTAGTTTTTGCCTTTGTGTCTCGTTTTGTGTCCACAATGACACATGTGGGGGGTTTTATGCAGTCCACAACTTCTCTTGCTGTAGATGTGTTTCTATAGCAAATAACCAGGTTACGTAATTATCTCGGCCGGTTAACTTTTCAATTAATGCCAATTGATTGTTTGCTGACAATTTAAGAACCCTTATTCCAAATGTTACGAGAAATCACCTTTCAATTGTCGTATTGACGTTTTAGGTTAACTTTATTACTTTTCTCAGTAAATAAGTCTTTCTGGGCTTAAAAGAATTTATTATTTCTCAAGAAAAATTTATATTTAAGAATTTAGTGTTAAAATTACAACTTAACTGTCCACAGGCGCACAATTCAAATTACAATTTTAACAGTTTATGTGTAGTTTCAGTGCACTCCTACCTGGTCATCGCATCAGTTACAATTGGCATCCCAAGAGGAGATGAAACATTATTTGTTTTAAGTTGTGTCAAAATTGTTCATTCTTTATAGTAGTGTAAGCTACATTGCGCTGTAAATTAGATTTTTTTTAGAAGAATCCTTCAAGTAAAGTAATTAGGGTTAACAAGACAGCATTAAGTTAACTAAGGAAAGCATATTATCAAATTTAGTACGCTGGGTCAGCTCCTGGAGTAATATTTATACGATACACATTCTCCACATTTTGGCGGATTGAAATAACCTCTTTCCGTAATTCGCCAAAGAGCATTATAGGATCGGATACCGAACAAAATAAAATTACACAAAGATCAGTTGTCAAGATTGTCAAGGAGTTGTCAAAGAATACGAACCGTATTCCATATCAGTCTTCACAATATTGCCAAACTAATTTAAGTGTTTCTTTTCTATGAAAACTTTTTTCTAAATGTTAGTGTATTGACCTTTTTGCTTTAATTCAATTCAAAATACATAAATTTTAACACTGAACAATTTCTAACATTATCTCAGTCATCTAAATCTTATCAATATTAAAATTTGCCCTAATATATATTATTCTTTTCCTTGAAAAGTATTACATTTTACCAGTGTGCGTTTATATTCGGATTCAAACTCAGATAAATAAACTATATGTAGTTTGAGGAGAAAAGACAAGCCAAGTGAAAATCTCAATAAAACCCAAAAGTCTGCCGGCGCTTCAAGAGGCCTTAAGATTAAAATATCGGAACTAGAGGGTGAACTACAACAAATGAAAGTAAGTAATGCAGTAAGCTGTCTGCTAAACTACAGACACCTTCGGTAAATCCTGGAAATACTCCTACTTCTAACACCAATCCTTTCTCCCAACTAGCCACCCCACACCTCCGAAACGCAAAAGTTTTCCACGAAGTGGGTCACGCCTATAAAAGTGATGTCGAAATCGTCTGATGATGACGCACCCCTGTGCTCACCGAAAGGACATGAAAGTACTGGAAGTCTTTATATCCATTATGGTCAAAAACCAAAAGTGAATAATTGGAACAGTTTACCAGCATCTGTTCTGATTTTTATTCCAATCATTGTGCATCAGTGGATATATTTTTAGTAACTGGAGATTGAAACCTGCCCCGAGTGAATTGGACTAATGATGAGTTTAGTGTTTTCATGAGTTCTGAGGTTTACTCATTAAACTATCACTTGTCATTAGTTGATTGGGATTTACTTTTAAGCAATATGGATGTTAATGATTGAGAGCACAAATCTTATGAAATTTTATACAATTTGTTCCAACTTGATCTACCTGTAAAAATAATTAAGATCTATGTTTCTTAAGTTGTTCTATAAAGAGCTTATGACATTAACAATTCATTATTCATTTGCAGATATTTGAATTTCGTTGTCATATGCAAAATTAAATATTTTTCATAAAATCAAGTAGCCCAAAAAGATTTCTTTATTTGGTTACCATAAAACTTTAATCAGTTCATATCGAAACCTACCTCTCTTATACATAATTTGTTTTCAGAATAAATTCAATAAATTAAGATTGAAATCTGAAAGTACGATGTAAAAGGCAAATGCTGGAAAGATTCTAGTGGCCCAAGAATTGGATTTAAATGTACGTATAATTTTCATCTGTATTCAAGATTTTTATAATTAATGATATATTTTATGCTAAAACACACACAATTAAATTATTTAATTTAAATAAAAAACAAATAAGCTATTTCGACGATTCGTTGGACATCAGGAATTGACACATTGACAGACTGATTACTATCATATAAATGAAGATGAAATGTGCTATGACAAAGCCACATATCGGGAAATATGAAAAAAAAATCCAAGATATCAAAATAAGTACAAGCAAAAATCCCGATAAAGAAGAAAACAGCATTACCAAAAGTTCTACCAAAAAGGCTGAGGACTGGAATGTTCCCGTTGGAGTTCCACATATCTGTCTGTGTATAAAGCAGGTACTTTCATTTTGAGAATTAAGCATGTTTATAATAATTATAATTTTATAATTGTGGCGAAGAAATTTTTCCTATTGTAATCTGTACTCTATGACGGTAAATGCGTTTCCTAAATAATTATGTTGTATATATTATAAATAATTATGTTATATATAGCTGTAAATCTTTCTACTGAAAAATTGGTGGTTGAAAAAATCGACAATGTGTAGAAACCATTTTATAACACCAAACTAAATTTTCGACTTAAGTTAAACTAAGTAATTTTATTTGTAAAGTTAAGTTATATTTAATTATTTGTGAATCTCATTTATAGTCTTCCAGTGTAGGTTGAAATATAAGGATGAGATTGATTCGAAACAGTTCTATCATCAACAATATTATAACAAATCGAAAAATCATCACGATATTCCTTTGCTCTGTCAATTTGCTGACACTGCGGATTAAAACGAATAGAATTATAAGAAAAGATATAACAATTGGTGAAATACAATATAAGAATCTAATCAAGTTTTGCTTGGGAGAAGACAACTTTTTTGCTAAATTACATACTTCTGACATATGTCATAAGGAAACGTAATCTTAGCAACATAAATGTTAATTTATTTTTTGACAAACAATTGGTTGCTATTGAAACTTGAAATAAATGTCGACGAGAGATCTGCAACTGATTTGATTTCAGTGACTTTCAGGGCACGTAATCTAATCCTTCAGACAGTAAGTTGCTATTTTTGTAACTGTTTAAATATTTCACCTTTTTAAATCAACAGTAAATTCACGTAGGTGATTCTCTCAGCTTGAATAACTGAGCGACAGATTTCAACACTGAAATTTTCTTTTTCAACATTGGTTATCACCCTCAAATGATATACTAATCTTTCCATATTTGATAATTTTATATCGCAAATTATTTAGATTCCTCATGTCTGGATGACAAATTCAAATAATATCAACACAACTTATAAACCAAATCATAAAATAGTAAATTCTATTTTACAATTTTCTGCGTAAATATTGATTTGCAATCTTTGTTCGGTTGAAACTTATAATTAATGGCTTTATCATTTGCAGTTCTGCTAAAATTTTCATCTACTTTGGTGCATATATATTTTTGGTGTCTCCATATTTTCTTGACAGTATGCGTGTTTTGGCAACACACTGACAACATCGAGAACTAAAGATGGAGTATTTTCGTTCTGCTTATTCGCGATACTGATCATAGAATGAAGGTATTTTATACTACCAAACATCGCGGACCCTTGTATCCTATTAAGCAGTATTCTTCTAAAATATCTATAATAATAATAATAATAATAATAATAATATCATAATTGAAATGAAAGTTTATGCTCTTATAGACATTCAAGAAGTGAGACACAATTTACTTGCTTTACCTATATGCTCCATACTTGCTTTAAAAATATGTTAAAATCGTGGTAGTAACTCTCCATATGCGTTGGGATGTACATGGAGTTCTTAGGATGCTTTATTTAAATTTGCCATCTGTAAAAAGAAATAATTTTTGAGGGTATTGCAAAAATTATCTTCAAAAATTGATTGAATATATCATATTGTAGAAGAGATTGAAAAACACAGTGACCAAAGGTTTTTTTGAAAGAAGGAAAATAACGGAGCGATTTTTAATTAGGGATGACTCAATTTGTTTATACGTCGATGTAGTGCACTGATTCAGTTAACCAAAGGGGCGGTATATATAACACGATATTGTACACTAAATACTCTCTGTACTATGTAATATTGTATAACTTTGATTAACTTTTGATATATATACAAATCGGAATTCTTTTTTACAGTTTTTAAGACATCTTGGTGTTTTGATAATATATCATATGCCTAACTTTACTTAAGTGAATTTTAATATGATTGGTAATATTTTGATTCAGCAAAATTAAAGCCCACGGGAATTTTTCATGTGACTTGATTTTCGAGAATTTCATGACTAATTAACACTATTTGAAATCAGAGCTCTAAAATAGATATATTTTGTTATTAGTGTAACTGTTCCAATATGATTGAATAAATGCAACAAATTATGTAGCTAAGGGAAATCAAATTTAAAAAACAATACAACACTTATTGTAAATTAGCAACTGTTATTTACAATTGATCCTACAACTTAATTTGAAATATTAACAATTTCAACATTCAAGAGATGCTGTGAAACTTGAGAACACTAGGTATTTATCATTCAAAAACTCAACAACTACAAACGCGCCATCAATTTATTTCAGATGTAATTCATAACACATAATTTCTTAAAAGAGTCAAATTTGATGATTAACATCAATGGATTGAATTTAAATGGAAAATGTGTAGGGTTTAACATAATGGTTAAGGCTTGAGTAATACCATATGGAATAAATAATGAAATTATTTACTAACAATTTCTTAAATCAGGAGAATAAGTTTTTGAGAACTCTGGTCCTGTACGTTTGTTTTGAAAACTAACTGACAACTGATATTTCAGTTATTCCATTTTGCTTGTTGGTCGATTTTATATTGGCGATACCAAATATAGAAAGATGATATTCTAAATTGTCGAGATATTCTGAACACAGGATTCTATAATAATAATGGAGGAGCTATCCTTCTGTGACAGTTAACAGTGAAACATTCTTCTGATACAATTTAATTTACAATGCGAAAAAACATCTTATTATTGAAAATAAAGCTTACGCTATAACAGAGTCAAGAATTGAGACACAATTTTCTTAGAAAAGCATTTATTTGGAATACCGATCAGACATGTGTCAGATGATGATATTCTTCCAGGTAAATAGAAAGGAAGAAGAACTGCCTTCGTTGCTATTGAACCCAGATTATGTACAAAACTATTTTTTGGTAAATTTACCTTCTAAACTTGTTCATTTAGTTATTGCGAAGAGCACAAAAAACTTTTATTTAGCTTCTAAAGGGTTCTTATCCCATCAAATAACATTCGCAAAGTTCAATTTATATTGTGCATCACAATCTTCAAGTTTTGATTCACCACCACGATTTGAACTTTATTTTAAAGCAAGTATGGGGCATGTAGGTAAAGTAAATTGTGTTTCACCTCTTGAATGTTTATAAAGATTTTTTAGAAAAATACTAATTAATAGGATCCCAGGTTCCTAGAATCGCGATTATAAATCAGCAACTAAGGCCAAGTTGTCCAATTTGTCAGCTCTCAAGAAAACGTGGAGACACTTAAAATATATATGCACAAACGTAGATGAAAATTTCAACAAAATTACAAATGATAGAGCTATTAATTATAAATTTCATCTGAACAAAGATTGCAAATCAGCAAATTGTAAAGTAGAAATCACTTTTTCATGATTTTGTTAATAAAATGTGCTGACATTATTTGAAGTTGTCATCTAGAGATGAGGAATCTAATTAAATTTTGACATAAAATTAGCAAATTTGGAAAGATTGGTATCTTAGTGTTATTTGAGGGTAATAATCCAACCAAACGTGATAGAAAAATTTCAGTACCTAGTTGAAATTTGCCGCTCACAAATTCTTGCTTAAAGAATCAACTAGGTGAATTATCTTTTGATTTAAAAAGGTGAAATATTTAAACATTTACAATAATAGCAACTTACTGTCTGAAGGTTTCGATTACGAGTCACTGAAATCAAATCAGTTGCAGATCTCTCGTCGACATTTATTTTGAATCAAAGAAATACTGTCTGTGATTCTGCAGATAATTAACATGTGAATAGAAATTGTTTTTGTTAACATTGTTAACTTTATACTTAAATGCCGATATATATTTTGTTGCTAAGAGAGGTGAGGGATGTCGTCTTTCAAGTAAATTTGATTTGATCTTACATTGTATTCATATTACATCAAGTTGTGGTTCAGTTATATTTTTTGGTATAATTCTATTCGTTTGAATCCACAGTGTCAACAAATTGACAGAGCTAAGAAATATCGAGATGAGATGAGTTATACTAAATGGTAGAACTGTTCTGAATCAAATTCATCCTTATATTTCAACCCACACTAAATGACTATAAATGTGATTCCCAAATATTTATATATAATATAACTTTCCAAATAAAACTACTTTGTGCACCTTTAAGTTATGTGGTTAATTTAATATAAGTTTGGTTGTTAATAAATGGTTTCGACCCATTGTCGATTTTTTTAACCTTCAGCTATTCAGTGGAGGTACTGAGTTATATGGAACATATTTTTTTAGGAAACACATTTAGTGATTACAGTACAGATTAAAATTTAAGGAGAAATTACTTCGGCACTAATCTAAAATTATAATTGCTATAAACAAGCTTCATTCTCAGATGATAGATGAGTTGAAACCTAGATCCACACTATGGAAACATTTCCATAAAATGAAAATACTTGCTATATACAGAGATAGATATGTGGAACTCCAACGGAAACATTCCAGTCCTCAGTCTTTTTGGTAGAACTTTTGAATACGGTTTCTTGGTAATGATGTTTTCTTCTTTATTGTGATTTTTTTTTGTACTTTTTTCGGATTTCTTGGATTTTTATTCATATTTCATAGCCTCAGAGAAAATATTTGCCGATGTCGTTAGGTTTTGTCGTGGCTCATTTCATCTTCATTTATATGATGGTAATCAGCCTTTCCATGTGAACGTAACTCGTCGTGCCCAACGAATCGTCGAAATACTTTAAAAAAGATATATAAAATTAATATTAAAGATTAATTTTATTATATATACCAATTTTAATTGTTTCATTTAAATTATATAATTTAATTGTGTGTTTTAACATAAAATATGTCATTAATTATAAAAATCTTGAATACAGATGAAAATTATACTTACATTTAAATCCAATTCTTGGGCCACTAGAATCTTTACACCATTTGCTTTTTGCATCGTACTTTAAGATTTCAATCTTAATTTATTCTGAAAACAAATTAATTAGGTATTAATGTGTTGTTTTAAGGAGCGTCATATACATGAAAGTTCTTATTCTTTGTTTAGTTGGGATTCCTGTAAGTAAATTAATGAATTTAGACAAAAATATTACCTAAAAATAACAGTTTGATATGATCTGTTTCATTTCTAGCATTACTATACACAAGTATTTCTTCCGATTATCATTTCCAATGAGGCAGGGACTCATTAATAAAAGCGAGAATATTTAACTAATAATTTTGAATTGAAGCGTAGGAGCAACTTCAGAGAAATGTGGTTCGTATGAAAGGTTTGAACTGATTAAAGTTTGGAGGTAAACAAGTAAAGAAAACTTTTTGGTCTACCTGATTTTATGAACAAAATTGAAATTAGTTTATGACAACGAAATTCAAATGTCTACAAATGAATAACGAATTAATAAATAAAACATTGAAATTTGTTTATGAGAACGGAATTCAAATGTCTACAAATGAATAACGAATAGTTAATTTTATAAGCTCTTTAGAGAACAACTTAGGAAACTTAGTTCTTAATTTTTTTACATGTAGATAAAATAGGAACATATTGTATAAAATTTCATAAGACACAATCAACCAATGATAATTGATAGTTTAAAGTGTAAACCTCAGTACTCATGCAAACACTATACTTACTCATCATTGGTCCAATTCACTCGAGGCAAGTTATGTTAGAATATCTAGGCATCGTGTATAACGGTTGTGATGACAACGGAGAATAAAAACAATAGAAGAGCGTAGTTATAGAAACAGAGTTAAGTTGTAAGAGCAGAGTTAGTTCTATACAGCCCACCAATGTTGTAAGATAGTCAATAAGCGTTTTGCTGAGTACCTTGCATTATCATTCCACGTCGCCTTGTAAGCAGGCATGGTCTAACTATTAACTTTTGTGTTTTGACCTTAATGGAAACAAATACTTCCAGTGCTTCCGTGTCCCTTCGGTGAGCACAGGGGTGCGTCGTCAGGATTTCGAGAACACCTCCATAGGCAGACAGCTTACTGCATTACTTACTTTCATTCGTTGTAATTCACCCTCTAGTTTCGAGATTTTAATCTTAACGTCTAGTTTTCGGGTACCTCTTGGCTTATCTTTTTCGTGGACTCTACACATGGTTTATTGGTTTAGTAACCGAGGTTACCAGCCAAATTAACAACTCTTCTCTTTTGTCTGAATATGGCAACTCTTATAACTAAATTCAAACAGAAGTACGAACGTTATGTCTAACTCCATTTGGGGGTCTGATGTCGGTGTGGCGCTTTGCCGAATTTTGCTTCTTGTAGAACGGAACTGGCGATGTGCCGTCCGGTTTCAATAGGATTCGGAACCACTCGACTTTTGCAGGCACACTTGCTGTTTTCCCATTTCATTATCGCTAATTCGGTTATTAAACTGTTTATAGTACGAAAACAAAAATTTAATTCAGTTGTTTCTTGAATTGGTAACCAAGGTTACCAGACAAGTAAACAAATTTTTCATTTGTCTGAATTTGGTAACTAACTAAATTCAGACAAAAACTGACACTAAATAAAAACAAAAATATCACCACAAACACTTTTGAAAACTGAGGTGTGAGTGTGATGAGATTAAAAGTCGATGTTACAAGAACACTAAACGTTTATTATATTATTATATTATTACAAAGTGTGCACTCGGCTAGAAACGTCAAAGACTAAAAACAAAGAACTAAAAACCCTGCGTAGCATGACGCTTGCGTTAGGGCATCTATACAGAGGGGTTCCAAGTATCAATGTGCAATTTCATTCCTTAACAAACTCTTTTCCGTAGTTGCCACTCAAATTTGGATAAATGACGATTGTTACCGCTGCCATTGGTAACGACAGAAAGGTCTCTTATTGTTAGCGACTTTTGTCAATTGTTCAAAGTGCAACCAGGGAATATTGTTGATAGTAACAATTTTTGTTTGAGTTGTTCGTCCTTCCTCTGTTTGAATTTAGTTATAATAGATACCATAATCGAAAGAGAAGAGTTGTTAACGCTAATCCCAAATCTTTATTCCAACCAGCCACCCCCACTCCTGCAAAGTCTTCCAGCTCCAAAACTCAGGAACTCGGTCACCCCCAAGGAGGTGATGTCGAAATTGTCTAACTACAATGCACCAGTTATGGTTCAGTTTTCAAATTTATGTATATGGAATTGTATTAAAGTATTTTAGACCAAGTACACTAAGAATTGGAAGAGACTGCCAAAATATGCGGAAAGTAGGAAGGTCCTAATTATATGATGTGAATTTATAAGTTTAACAATATTGAAAAAAAGCTGCTAAAAAGGATGGAGAGGGGTTTTTAGTCGGTAAAGTCCGGCACTACGTTTTGTAGATTTCCCCCTCTTTGCTCCAATAAAAAAATAATCATAATTTATTCTGAAAACAAATCAATGTGTTATTTTATGGAGCCTTATTCTGTGTTTAGTTGGGAATTCCTGTAAATATAAATAATGAATTTAGCCAAAACTATTCCCTAAAAATAACAGTTTGGTAAGATCGGTTTCATTTCTAGCACTACTGTACATAAGTATTTCTGCTAATTACAATTCTCAATGAGGAAAAACCTCATTAATAAAGAGAGAATATTTAACTATTAATTTTGAATTGAAGCGTAGGAGCAACTTCAGAAAGATGTGTTTCTTATGAAATAAAAGTCTGAACTGATTAGAGTTTTGTTGTAAACAAATAAAGAAAACTTTTTGGGCTACTTGAAATTATGAAAAATATTGTAATATGTTTATATACAACGAAATTCAAATGTCTACAAGTGAATAATGCATAGAAATTCAAACAAAATGGTCCTGTGGCATAGACAACTAGAGTACCTACATTATAAAGGCGTACAGGATTTGTACAGAAAGCGACTGGTACACGGTAATAAATTGGATAATGATAAATTACCCATGTGGTGTGACAATGTCAACGAGGTAAGCAAGCAAGGAAACCCTTTACTGATAGAGAAGGAAGAAGTAAGCAGTTACTGAATATTGTTCATTCAGATATCTGCGGACCAATGTGAGTCAGATTCAGCGGTGGATCAAGATATCTTCTTACATTAATAGACGAATATAATAGGTGGTGCCAGGTTTTTTCCTTAAGTCAAAGAGAGAAGTTTTTGAAAAATTTAAGGAGTACAAAAGAACTGTCGAAAATCAAACTGGTAATGAAATTAAGAGAGAATTAGCTGAGAAATTGAAGATCAAAGATTGCTAGGGTTTTCTTTAGAATAGAAATTAACCAAAGTAAGAAAGGAGTAACACTTAAACAAAAAAAATATATTTCAGAGAAATTCAGAATGGTAGATTGCAATCCAATTAAAACACTGTATGACTGCCACTCAAAATTTAACAGAGATTTAAAACCATTCAAAGACCCCACACGATACAGAGAATTAATTGGTACTCTAAGGTAACCGATCAAAACTGAGGCTTTACAATAACTAGCTGTGTCGTTGGATGTGGTACCGCTTTCCTTTCTGCCAATAGAACCTGGATTTGGGCCTCCTTTTCCTTTTCTTATTTCTCGGCTCTTGTCTTTTAATAGGAACTTTAATAGGGTCACTAAATAAAAACGAAAATATCACTACCAACACTTTTCCGTAGTTGCTACCGAAGCTTGGTTAAATGACGATCGTTACCTCTGCCATTGATAACAACAGAAATGTTTCTTATTGTTAGCGACTTTTGTCAATTGTTCAAAGTGTGGGTAGCAACCAGGGAATATTGTTGAAAATTACAATTTTTTCTTGAGTTGTTCGTCCTTCTTTTGTCTGAATTTAGTTATAATAGTTACCATAATCGAAAGAGAAGAGTTGTTAATTTGGCTTGTAACCTCGGTTACTAAACCAATAAACTATGTGTAGGGTCCGGAAAAAAGAAAAGCTAAGTGAAAAACTCAATAAACCCCAAAAGTCTGCTGACGTTTCCAGAGGTACCCGATTTCCTTATGAATAAAATTTTGGAACTAGAAGGTGAGATACAGAGAGTGAAAGAGTGCTTACACAGCTTTGTCGTCTAAACTAGGGATACTATCGGTAAACACTGATGGTACCCCTACTCCTAACGCTAATCCCAAATCTTTGTCCCAACTAGCCACCCCTACTCCTGCAAAGTCTCCCAGCTCCAAAACTCAGAAAACTTCTTGGAACTCGGTCACCCCCAAGGAGGTGATGTCGAAATTGTGTAACTACGACGCACCCCACTATTTATGGTTCAGTGTTGAAATTTATGTATATTGAATTGTATTAAAGTATTTTAGACCAAGTGCCCTAAGAATTAGAAGAGCCTTCTCATAGAAAATAAACTTCTTGTTATTAAAGTAATTATTTAATGTTTCTAATTGAATGGAATTATTTGGTAGCGCTAATGGCTAGACGTCTCAGTCTCAGTTTCGGCTCGTATTTTTTGACAACTCACTGACAATCTTGACAACTGATCTTTGTGTAATTTTGTTTTGATTGGTATCCGATCCTAAAATGCCCTTTGGCGAATTACAGAAAGAGGATATTTCAGTCTGCCAAAATGTGCGGAAAATGGGAACACATAAATATTAATCAACGAGCTGACCCAGCTTACAAAATCCGATAATATGCATTCCTCAGTTAATTTAATGCTGTCTTGTTAACCAAAAGTAGTTTACCTGAAGCATTCTTCTCAATTTACAGCGCAATGTAGCTTAGGCTATTATAAAGAATGAAAAATTATAACACATCTTAAAACAAATAATGTTTCATTTCCTCTTGGGAATCCAATTGTAACTGTTGTGATGACCTGTAGGAGTGTACTGAAACTACACATAAACTGTTAAAATTGTAATTTGAATTGTGCGCCTGTAGACAGTTAAGTTGTAATTTTAACACTAAATTCTTAAATATAAGTTTTTCTCCTGAAATAATAAATTCTTTTAAGAAAAATTAACAGGTTATGGAGCCAGAAAAGCCCAGGGAAGCCCAGAATGGCTTACTTACTGAGAAAAGTAATGAACTTAACCTAAAACGTCAATACGACAATTGAAAATTGTTTTCTCGTAACATCTGGAATAAGGGTTCTTAAATTGTCAGCAAACAATCAATTGGCATTAATTGAAAAGTTAACCGGCCGAGATAATTACGTAACCTGGTTATTTGCTATAGAAACATATCTACAGCAAGAGAAGTTGTGGACTGCATAAAACCCCCCACATGTGTCATTGTGGACACAAAACGAGACACAAAGGCAAAAACTAAGATAAATTTACTAGTTGACTCAATAAATTACGTGCACAAACAAGAGAGTAGTACTGCAAAATAAGTATGGGATAAATCTTGGTTGACACGCTGTGATGGGCTGCTGCGTGATCTCTATAATACTTCACTTACTGTATGTCAAAACGTAGAGAAATATGTGAGCAAAATTATGTGTACTGCTCACAAGCTCAGAAACATTGGTTTCGCAGTTGACGATGAATGGCTAGTTACATTGCTACTCTCCGGTCTACCAGAGTCCTATCAACCAATGATTATTGCTATTGAAAGCTCCGGCATGAAGATACCTTCTGTTTCTGTGAAATCAAAACTATCACAAGATGTTAGACAACCTGAAAGTGACTCAACAGTATTGTCAGTCATCAAGAAAATTAAAAACAACCACAGAAACAAAGTAAGGGTCCAAGGTGCTACACTTGTAACAAGTAAGGTCATAAAAGTCCTCAAATGCAAATCCAGAACCAAGAATGTTCAACAAAAAGCAAGTAGTTCATCATATGCTGCTGCGTTTGAGGCAACATCCAGCCAAAATGTCCCATGGTAAGTGGCTTCCGATGCATCGTCACACATGACAAGACGTAAGAACATGCTTGAAAATATGACGGCTCCTGTCATACATAAAATCAGAGTCGCAAACAACAAAGTATAATCTGTGCAATGCTCAGAACAAGTGAGGTTGCACCATTATGACGATGAAGGTCAAAACAAAAAGGTGCTTTTTACAAAAGTATTATGTGTTCCTAAATTGGCAACAAATCTATTGTCTCTAAGTCAGATTATTTGCGATGGTAGCCAAATAAAATTTGACGGAACGAGCTGTGTTATTATGAAGAGCAGAAGTGAGGTAGTATCTTCCTACTGTAGCTTTATGTTAGGGTCGACTGGAACAGTATTAGGATCAGCATTAGTCATTTCAATTCTGTTTAAAATTTGTTCCATATAAATACTAAAACTCTTTTCGGTGTAGAGTCGAATTTGGCATGCCAGCAGCAAGGGAATTGTTTTAACCCATATGGTGACTTGTTCAATTTACATACCATGGTCACTGTGTTTTTCAATCTCTTCTACAATATGATATATTCAATCAATTTTTGAAGATAATTTTTGCAATACCCTCAAAAATTATTTCTTTTTACAGATGGCAAATTTAAATAAAGCATCCTAAGAACTCCATGTACATCCCAACGCATATGGAGAATTACTACCACGATTTTAACATATTTTTAAAGCAAGGATGGAGCATATAGGTAAAGCAAGTAAATTGTGTCTCACTTCTTGAATGTCTATAAGAGCATAAACTTTCTTTTCAATTATGATATACCTTATTACAGATATTTTAGAAGAATACTGCTTAATAGGATACAAAGCTCCGCGATGTTTGGTTGTATATAATTACTTCTTTCCATGATCGGTATCGCGATTATATGATAACCGAATAAGCAGAACGAAAATACTACAACTTTAGTTCTCGATGATGTTGTCAGTGTTTTGTCAAAATATGCCTACTCCCAAGAAAATGTGGAAACACTAAAAATATATATGCACTAAAGTAGATGAAAGTTTTAACAAATCTGCAAAAGATAAATCTATTAATTATATATTTCAACCCAACAAAGATTTCAAATCTTTATTTCCCCAGAAAATTGTGAAATAGAAATCACTATTTCATGATTTGGTTTATAAATTGTGTTAACATTATTTGAACTTGTCATCCAGACATGAAGAATCTAAATAATTTGCTACATAAAATTATCAAATATGGAAAGATTGGTAAATTAGTGTTGTTTGAGGGTGATAATTAAAGGTGAAGGAGAAAAATTCAGTGCATAGTTGAAATCTGTCGCTCACTTATTCAAGCTGAAAGAGTCAACTACGTGAATTTACTGTTGATTTAAAAAGGTGAAATATTTAAACAGTTACAAAAATAGCAACTTACCGTCTGAAGGTTTAGATTACGAGCCCTGCAAGTCACTGAAATCAAATCAGTTGCAGATCTCTCGTCGACATTTATTTTCGACAGGTAATTAATATGTGATAGGTGAGGGATAGAATTGAAAACAAGGTAACTAGCCTGATGTATATACACATAAATAAAATTTTAATTAATTTGTAATTAAAAAATAAAGCGAGTGTGTGATTGAGTGACATTTTGCAAACAAGTATCAATAGCAACGAATTGTTTGTCAAAAAATAAAATAACATGTCAAATTACGTTTCTTTATGGCATATGTCAGAAGTATGTAGTAATTTATAAAAAAGTTGTCTTCTCTCAAGCATATTTGATTTGATTCTTACATTGTATTAATATAACACCCAATTGTGGTTCAGTTATATCTTTTCTTATAATTCGTTTTAATCCACTGTCTCAGCAAATTGACAGAGCAAAGGAATATCGTGATGATTTTTCAATTTGTTATAATATTTTTGATGGTAGAACTGTTTCGAATCAATCTCATCCTTGTATTTCAACCTACAGTGGATGACCATAAATGATATTCCCAAATATTTAAATATAACATAACTATACAAATAAAACTACTTTGTTTAACTTATGTCGATATTTTAATATTAGTTTGGTGTTATAAAATGGTTTCGACACATTGCCGATTTTTTCAACATCCAATTATTCAGTGGAAAAATATACAGATATACACAATATAATTATTTATGAATCACATTTTCCGTCATAAATTACAGATTAAAATATAAGCAAAAACTACTACGGCACAATTTTAATATTATAATTACTATAAACATGCTTAATTCTCAGATGTTAGATGAGTTGAAACGTATGCCCATACCATGGAAAACTTTCCATAAAATAAAAGTACCTTCTTTATACACAGACAGATATGTGGAACTCCAACGGGAACATTCCTGTCCTCAGCCTTTTTGATAGAACTTTTGAAGACGGTTTCTTGGTATTGCTGTGCATAGCCTCAGAGAAAATAGCATGCCCTCAATCTCCGGAGATCTATCTTTCAACACTCTAATCCGGAGATTGCATGCTTGCATGATATCCAACCCTGTGAATCCGACAGATACAAGAGACCTTGTCTCTTGGCTGTCTAGACCTCTGCGTCTCTTTTGAATATCTTTTCTTTACTATGTAGCGATTGTTACGTACCTCTTTAGTTTTCCCTTCTATTTTCCTAAACCTTTATGGTTAACTACTCTTAGGTCATGATCTTCGAATCATTGCCCGGAGAGGGGTTTTTAGTCGGTAAAGTCCGGCACTACGTCTTGTAGATTTCCCCCTCTTTGCTCCAATAAAAAAAAATCATAATTTATTCTGAAAACAAATCAATGTGTTATTTTATGAAGCCTTATTTTGTGTTTAGTTGGGAATTCCTGTAAATATAAATAATGAATTTACCCAAAACTATTCCCTAAAAATAACAGTTTGGTACGATCGGTTTCATTTCTAGCACTACTGTACATAAGTATTTCTGCTAATTACAATTCTCAATGAGGAAGAACCTCATTAATTAAGAGAGAATATTTAACTATTAATTTTGAATTGAAGCGTAGGAGCAACTTCAGAAAGATGTGTTTCTTATGAAATAAAAGTCTGAACTGATTAGAGGTTTGTGGTAAACAAATAAAGAAAACTTTTTGGGCTACTTGATTTTATGAAAAATATTGTAATATGTTTATATACAACGAAATTCAAATGTCTACAAGTGAATAATGCATAGAAATTCAAACAAAATGGTCCTGTGGCATAAACAACTAGAGTACCTACATTATAAAGGCGTACAGGATTTGTACAGAAAGCGACTGATACACGGTAATAAATTGGATAATGAAAAATTACCCATGTGGTGTGACAATGTCAACGAGGTGAGCAAGCAAGGAAACCCTTTACTGACAGAGAAGGAAGAAGTAAGCAGTTACTGAATATTGTCCATTCAGATATCTGCGGACCAATGCGAGTCAAATTCAGCGGTGGATCAAGATATCTTCTTACATTAAAAGACGAATATAATAGGTGGTGCCAGGTTTTTTCCTTAAGTCAAAGAGAGAAGTTTTTGAAAAATTTAATGAGTACAAAAGAACTGTCGAAAATAAACTGGTAATGAAATTAAGAGAGAATTAGCTGAGAAATTGAAGATCATAGATTGCAAGGTTTTTCTTTAGAATAGAAATTAATCAAAGTAAGAAAGGAGTAACACTAAAACAAAAAAAATATATTTTAGAGAAATTCAGAATGGTAGATTGCAATCCAATTAAAACACCGTATGACTGCCACTCAAAATTTAACAGAGATTTAAAACCATTCAAAGACCCCGCACGATACAGAGAATTAATTGGTACTCTAATGTACTCTAATGTAACCGATCAAAACTGGGGCTTTACAATAACTAGTTGTGTCGTTGGATGTGGTACCGCCTTCCTTTCTGCCAATAGAACCTGGATTTGAGCCTCCTTTTCCTTTTTTTATTTCACGATTCTTGTCTTTTAATAGGAACTTTAATAGGGTCACTAAATAAAAACGAAAATATCACTACCAACACTTTTCCGTAGTTGCTACCGAAACTTGGTTAAATGACGATCGTTACCTCTGCCATTGATAACGACAGAAAAGTCTCTTATTGTTAGCGACTTTTGTCAATTGTTCAAAGTGTGGGTAGCAACCAGGGAATATTGTTGAAAATTACAACTTTTTTTGAGTTGTTCGTCCTTCTTTTGTCTGAATAGTTACCATAATTGTAACAGAGCTAGAAAACCGTTAATAAATGACTTCGTGGGAGAATTTTTAGACCACCACTTTGTTTAGATTCTCACGAATTTTTTCATATTTTTATGGGTTTTCTTAAAATTAATCTTACATTTGGTAATCGTAAAATAGTCGTAAAATACAAAATTTATTTTAAAAATTACTTATCTTAATCTAAACGTTCGTTGATATTTTTTAACACATGTGTTCTTTTCGAACCCTTATCTAGTGTCAGGGTGTGGTCGCACAGTGGGTTCGAAGTTTAAATAGTGATATTTCTATGTAGAACTTATTCAGTAATTAAATTAAATTAATTAAAGAAAAATGTAATAATTTACCCCAACAGGAAATTTTAGAGAATTGTAACTTTGTTCTTTTATTTTTGTCTTATTTAAGTTAATGAATTGATTTTTAAAAAGATTGAAAATGTTTGTAAGTACAATGGTTTTTCCTTATGCAAATAACATCAGAATTGTAATATTATTGAAACAATGAATTGTATTGTATTTTGAATTGCATTAAGGTTTTTTAGACCAAGTACATTATTATTATTTAGATTAGGGTTTCATATAGAAAAACTCTTAAATTAATTTGGCAACAATGTTGAGAAAAGGAACATTTGTTTAGTTCATCTGATTGGTTGAAGTAGGATCGTTGTTGGAGACATTCAGATTCTTAAGGGTCTTAAGTCACCACCTACTTCACCCCTTCCTAGAATCCGCGTTTATAAAACTCTGGGATTCATTTATTTCGGTAGATTTTTACCCGAATTTTTCAAGTGTCGAGATCGAAGTTCTTTTGGTTGTTTTTACTTACTGCTTGTCAAAGTTCAACCTTTTTGCCAAGAATTTAAGTAAATTTAAATCATTCAATTTTTTTCTATTTATATTTATTTGTTTTTGTTTTTCTTATATTTATTTTGTTAATATAGTTAGGTTGATTAAAATTGAGTTTTAATTAATTCCGAACTAGAAATTAAAGAACAAGAAAACAGTGAGTAGAAATTATCTAATATTTCGGTTTGGTGAAAGGTGTGAGTATTGAGTGTAATACATCACCTTAGTTGAAGAAGATCTGTTCAACAAAAACAAAGGTTAGTGATATTGAAATTAATTATGGAGTAAGAATTGTATAGTCTAACCTCATCAATATTTTGTGTAAAATTAAATCGCTCCCTTTAACCTGTTGTAACGAGTCTTTCAAAAAGACTTTGGTTATACCAATTGAATTATCATCGGTAACCCGTTACATAATCGAAAGAGAAGAGCTGTCATTTCGGCTTGTAACCTCGGTTACTAAACCAATAAACCATGTGTAGGGTCCGGAAAAAAGAAAAGCTAAGTGAAAAACTCAATAAAACCCAAAAGTCTGCTGACGTTTCCAGAGGTACCCGATTTTCTTAGGAATAAAATTTTGGATCTAGAATGTGAGATACAGAGAGTGAAAGAGTGCTTACACAGCTTTGTCGTCTAAACTAGGGATACTATCGGTAAACTCTGATAGTACCCATACTCCTAACGCTAATCCAAAATCTTTATCCCAACTAGCCACCCTTGCATCCCCTGCAAAGTCTCCCAGCTCCAAAACTCAGAAGACTTCTTGGAACTCGGTCACTCCCAAGGAGGTGATGTCGAAATTGTGAACCATTTATGGTTCAGTGTTGAAATTTATGTATATTGAATTGTATTAAAGTATTTTAGACCAAGTACCCTAAGAATTAGAAGAGCCTTCTCATAGAAAATAAACTCTTAAATTAGTATGGCAGAACTGTGTAGATAGAAATGGAATACAGGTTACAGTACTTTAAATCACAAACATTTATATAAACTTGTTATTAAAGTAATTATTTAACGTTACTAATTGAATGAAATTATTTGGTAGCGCTTATGGCTAGCCGTCTCAGTCTCAGTTTCGGCTCGTATTTTTTGACAACTCACTGACAATCTTGACAACTGATCTTTGTGTAATTTTGTTTTGTTTGGTGTCCGATCCTATAATGCTCTTTGGCGAATTACAGAAAGAGGATATTTCAGTGCGAAAAATGGGATCATATAAATACTAATCAAGGAGATGACCCAGCTTACAAATTCCGATAATATGCATTCCTCAGTTAATTTAATGCTGTCTTTTTAACCCAAAGTAGTTTACCTGAAGCATTCTTCTCAAAAAAATCTAATTTACAGCGCAATGTAGCATACGCTATTACATAGAAAGGAAATTTATAACACAACTTAAAACAAATAATGTTTCATCTCCTCTTGGGAATCCAATTGTAACTGATGCGATGACCTGTAGAAACTACACATAAACTGATAAAATTGTAATTTGAATTGTGCGTCTGTAGACAGTTAAGTTGTAATTTTAACACTAAATTCTTAAATATAAGTTTTTCTCCTGAAATAAAAAATTCTTTTAAGAAAAATTAACGGGTTATGGAGCCAGAAAAGCCCAGGGAAGCCGAGAATGGTTTACTTACTGAGAAAAGTAATGAAGTTAACCTAAAACGTCAATACGACAATTGAAAAGTGTTTTCTCGTAACATCTGGAATAAAGGTTCTTAAATTGTCAACAAACAATCAATTGGCATTAATTGAAAAGTTAACCGGCCGAGATAATTACGTAACGTGGCGATTTGCTCTAAAATCATACCTACAGCAAGAGGAGTTGTGAAACTGCATAGACCCCACCACGAAAACGAGACACAAAGGCAAAAACTAAGATAAATTTACTAGTTGTCTAAATAAATTACGTGCACATGCAAGAGAGTAGTACTGCAAAAGAAGTATGGGATACGTTTTCATAAGTATTTGATGACTCTTTGTTGACACGCTGTGATGGGCTGCTGCGTGATTTCTATAAAACTTCACTTACTCAATGTCAAAACGTAGAGAAATATGTGAGCAAAATTATGTGTACTGCTCACAAGCTGAGAAACATTGGTTTCGCAGTTGACGATGAATGGCTGGTTACATTGCTACTCTCCGGTCTACCAGAGTCCTCCTATCAACCAATGATTATTGCTATTGAAAGCTCCGGCATGAAGATAACTTCAATTTCTGTGAAATCAAAACTATCACAAGATGTTAAACAACCTGAAAGTGACTCAACAGTATTCTCAGTCAACAATACCAACCACAAGAAACAAAGTAAGTAAGGGTGATACACTTGTAATAAGTAAGGTCATAAAAGTCCTCAAATGCAAATCCAGGACCAAGGATCATCAATAAAAGAAGAAATGGAAGAAACAAATCAAATTTACTTGAAAGAAGACAACTTTTTTCTAAATTACATATTTCGAATAAGGTTCAATTGGACATTGGATGTTTTGTTTATATTTTAACGTCTGGCATATGTCACAAGGAATCGTAATCTTAGCAACATAAATATTATTTTCTTTTATTTGAAACACAAAATTCCTTCGTTGCTATTGAAACTTGAAAGTTCGTAAAATATCACTCAGTCCAACACCCACTCCCAAATGTTCGTTTAGTTTTGTAATTACTAATTAATTAAAATTTTATTTATGTGTATATACATCTAGTTATCCTGTTTTCAATTTCATCCCTCACGTCGTCCGTATCACATATTCAAACTAAATTATAATAGTTGGAACTTCTCTTAGCAGCAATCTATTCTAATGGAAATATAAAGTTAACAAAGTTAACAAAAACAATTTCTTTTCACATGTTATCTATCAGAATCACAGACATTTTTTATATGTCGACGATAGATCTGCAACTAATTTGATTTCCGTGACTTTCAGGACTAGTAATCGACATCTCCACAATAATGGCATCAAGTTGCCATTATTGTAATTGTTTAAATATTCCTAACGAGTTCCTAAGGAGTCCGCACGTTTTGACAACTCTGGCAATTTTGACAGCTAATGTGAGAGTATTTCGTTCTGCTTAATTGCTGTACTTATAATCGCGATACCGATTATGGAAAGAGGTTATTTTATACGACAAAACATCGCAAAACCTGGGATCCTACAGCAGTATTTGTGTAAAAAGCTACTTTAATGTGTGGGCAAAAGCACCAAGATATGCTCCAGCTTTTCTTTTACATTTACCCAAATTCATTGTAGCTTGAGCCGAACCAACTTTTCTAGAAACACTACCGCCCAATCTATTACTCATTTTTAAATTTCAAACACATTACATTAATATCTTTTATCTAAAGTATAACTTGCGAATATGGTGTTGATTAATTTTTTTATAAAAACTAATCACTTTACATTACAATCGTTATGATTATTTACAGTGGAAAAATTACTTGTCAAATCCAGCCCATTTAAGTAGAATATGGGCCACTTGAGACAGACAGCGTAGGTGTGACGTCACGACTCCCCCCTCCCCTCCGGCGCCAGTGGGCCACTTGAGACGAACAGCGTAGGAGTGACGTCACGACCCTGTCGGCACGTGCCGCCCATCTGTTTGGGTGGTTGCTGGCCTTTGTCGGCATGTGGGCACGCGCCACTCATCTGTTTGTGATGGTTTATAGCCTTTGTCGGTATGTGGGCAAGCGCCACCCTTGTCGTGGGCCACCTCAGACCAAAAGCGTAGGTGTGACGTCACGAGTGTATGATATGCGCACCTTTCGTGGGCCACTTCAGACCAAAAGCGTAGAAGTGACGTCACGAGTGTGTGACATGCGCACCTTTCGTGGGCCACTTCAGACCAAAAGCGTAGAAGTGACGTCACGAGTGTATGAGTCGTGGGCCACCTCAGACCAAAAGCGTAGAAGTGACGTCACGAGTGTATGACATGCGCACCTTTCGTGGGCCACTTGAGTCCAAAAGCGAAGGAAGACGCGTATGCGCGCATTTGTTTATTTTTACCTGTTCGTGGGCCACTTCAGACCAAAAGCGTAGAAGTGACGTCACGAGTGTATGAGTCGTGGGCCACGTCAGGCCAAAAACGTAGGAAGACGCAAGAGTGAATGAAAATGCAATTAATTTATAATTAGGATTTTATTATTGTGTATTTATATAATGTATAATTTTTATTATTATTTCGTAACAATTTGAAATGTGGCAAGTGGCTTGGAGTAACCACCAATGAGTTGTTGACCTGTGAATACAAGCAAGTATTTTTCCGGTTCAAACTTCTCGATGTTGGCCTCCAGTACATGGGTCGCTCGATTCGGCAGAAACACTACAGTTTTTTCCAACTCCACCAAGACACTTTTACCGAATGTGCCATTCACTATCCTCATCCCGAGTATCAAATGACCTTCTCCTTCCTGTAGACTGGTCAGCTTGGATATGGGTTTTCTGTTCTGATCGGTTACAGCGTTGATTTGTTGCAAATCCATGTTTCTGTTCACTGCTTAGAGAAATATTCATATAACATACATTTATACAAAAGTTATTAATTATTTGTACTTACCCTGATTAATGATGATGATAGTGATGATGATGGTGATGGTAAAACGAAAGCTGCCACTGATGGAATGATACCGTAAAGAGAATGAAAATGTAAAAAGTAAAGTTCACCCTCACCCTCCCGACCAATAATCACAAAATAGTGTTGGTGGTGGTGGTAGTAGTAGGCGTGACTTGACAGAGTAAATCCAACTTGTCTGTTATCAAATCTCAACTTGAATGAACGACAATGATGCACAATAAAAATGCCCTAGTCGTAAATTAAAATGTATGTAAATAAAACAATGAAATAGAGTATACAGTATTTATTTCACAAAATGGATAATATTTTTTACAAATGTAATTACTAAACTGATAAACCTACAATAATTACAATATAAATTTAATTATTATTAATGTAACATTCGTACATATTCTAACAATTACAAACAATTATCGGTATGAAGAGGAAGAAAAGGAGAGGGGAATGCCGTTGTCAAGATTTCTATTATACTACATATTATACCATTTAACAAAATAATATTTTCAATGTCGCACATGTGTAAAAGTACACAACTGTCTGCTCGATATAAATTTACACAATTAAATATCGGATCGTATGATAAACAAATTTCTTCGGACACTTTTTGAAATGTAACTGATAAACTGCTCATCCCCTCCGGTTGCGCAGTTGAAATATTCTGAATAATTCGAATAAAGTTTATCCATTCTTCAATGTCAAAGGATACGTTGGTTTCATCTTCACAGGTGTTCACTATTCTAACTACAGGTGTACAGTCTCTGACAACACTTAATCCACACTCAATTTCATATTGGCAAACATGACTGAATTCGTGGGTGGTGCAAAACAAAAGATGTTTTTCTTTCAGAATCTCTACTTGAAAGTTCCTCCACATGCGATCCAACTCGCAATATCCACAACTGTTGTTCCACAAGAGTCCGTAAAGTTCATCTCGTTGTCTTTTTCTTTTTTACGTTATCTATTATTACAATTTATTCACTATTTAGTCTGCACGGACCGAGTTTTGAAACTCTACTAAACTTACATACACATACACAAATAACGAAATCTCACCCAACTAACCCCCAGAAAATTGTACAACAGGTCTCGACAAATCTCAACATGTCTCTACAGGTTACTCTACAACGTTATTTTTGTCAATCCATTCTTCTTTCTTATAACCCAACCATTTGACGAGTAATAAATTACCCCGTCTACGTAAAACCTTTTCGATTAGAAACAGGTCAGGGTGTTTTGTCTTTTGCAGTTCTTGTTCATAAAAACCACCATTGATTATGGTACCCTCAAGATCTTTTAATATGTACGTTCTCGGATTGCTGTGCACCACTTTGAATATCTTGAAAACTTCAGCGGTCCAGTTTGGAGTGTATCCCTTTTCAAACACATGTTTTGCTTTGCTAATTCGTACAAAATCACCGACGGAAAATTTTCCCTGTCCCGTCCATATTTTAATGCCAGCATACACATCTCTGTATAAACGTTCTTCATTTTCCTTGTTCACATCCGACGGTCTCATTTTAATTGTTCGATGCACTGTATTGTTATAATCCGACACTATTTTAGGAATTACGTCTAGCCACTTGTATTCTCCATCCAGTGAAAAATGTTTATACAATTTCTCCTTTATTGTTCGTATTACACGTTCAGCCATCGCTGCTTTTTTGCTGCTAAACGTATTGTAATGATTTATGTTGTGCTGCTTCATCAGTCGCTCGAATGAACTGTTGAAATATTCTGTGCCCTGATCAGTTTGAAGATTTTTCGGTCGTCTGTCCGTCAGTATTTTTGAAAATGCTTTTGCCACCTCGGTCCCCGTCTTAGATTTTAATGGTTCCACCCATAAATACTTTGAGAAACAATCAATCACAACCAGTATGTATTTATAGTTTCTATTGTATTTGGCATACTTGTCCAATATTCCAAGATCTGATTGCCACAAATCATCCAATCCTTTAACAACGGTTTGTCTTCTTGGAAAATTTATACGCATCGGTCGGTGTAGTTCATTTACCAGGTCAATTTTATCGTTGTGGTGTTTGCGATTGTTGTAGTTTTTGTTGTTGTTGCTGCTACCATGTCGAGTCTGTTTAGCCATCTGTCAACTGAAGGGTTTCACTCGCACTTTACTGATTATCTGATTGTGTCGCTGGATCTAATCGGTTCATGAGCCATGATATCCATTCTACAGTTTTATCCAATCTCTCTTTTATAACAATTATTTCGTATTCATGATCCTCAAACCTTTTATCTACATATTCCTTGTTTACTGCGTCGAGAAGGTTCGTGGCTGCCAAGACATTACACAATTTTCGACTTTTACAATCAATATTTCCGTCTCGAGTAAACTCAAAGGGTAGTAAGACGGGTTTGCAATTTTTATGATCCTTATTGCTGAACTCTTTGCGTGAGGACTGTCCGAACTTGTTCAGCCCCATTCTTACACTGATTAAAATGCATTAAAATTTTTAATTTATTATTCCACTCTCTTTTAGTTCTTCAATGATTGAAATAATCTCATTGTCATGTGCGTTATTTCCGGCATGTTTTGACGAAACCAATAGTTTTAGACGTTGTACCAGTTCGTTTACATCATCCCAATAAACGTATTCGATGGGTTTATTCAACGTATTACAGGGTACTCGTCGTTGTTGCCGTCGTCGATGTTGTTGTTGTTGTTGTCGCTGTACTTCACATCCTCCTCCTCCTCCTCCTCCTCCTCCTCCTCCTCCTCCTCCTCCTCCTCTACTTCCATCGCCAGTTGATGAGCCCTTGTTTGATTGTTCCATAAGCGGCTTAATCACTTTTCTGTATTTCAGCGTATTCGTGCCTCTTATAGAGCCATTAGGTGCATAATTTCTTCGATGTACATTAGTACACTTTAAAATTTCTAAATACGCTTTTGTATCGTGTCTTGTAAAAAAAACGGGACTTTTTTTAAACAGCAACTCGTAAATGCCTTTTCGTCCGTCGTACGTTCGACCTCCAATTGTAAAACGATCTAGTCCGGTATCGAAATTAATTTCAGAATTTCCAATCAACCATCGCTCCGTTTCTACATCGTACTTTACACCGTACGTTTTATCGACCTCCCTATTTTTAGAGTCATTTAAATACAGGTCCAAGTATGAACGAGTCAAAGGAGTGTAGACGATAGTCGACATGTCGTTTGTGCTGTCATATGAACCATCACTGTTACTGTTCTTGGACAAAGTTGATTGTTCCGGATCGTAAAAAATTTCATCTTCAGATTCTAACTGTTTGGAAACGTCATCGTCGTCATCGTCGGCGATTTTCTTCAATTGTGGTGGGTCGCTGTACAACTTTTGCTGTGTTGTTGCTGGTGTGGTCTGTTTTGTAGAATTTTTAAATTTGGCCGTTAATTCAGTTAATGGTTTGGTGATTGGGGTAAATAGTTCACCCAACACTGCTTCACTATCCAATTTGTCTTGTTTAAGTAACTGGTATTTTTTTCGTATGTTGCGGGATAATTCATCGATTTTACGCATAACCTGAGTATTGTTTGACGACATTGTCACGACTGTTTCCGTTGTATGTTAAACTTACACTTTTATATATTGATCAAATCCTTTTCGGAAGCGTCCATTGTCCAGAGGAAAATCTTTAATAATCACTAAACAACCATAATTTTCCCTCCAACAGTCGCAGCACAATTCCTTGAATCGTTCGTACGCCATGTCGGGAGACACATGATCGTTGTACACATACTTTAAATTTTTCTCGTTCTGTCGAAATAGTACAATTACATTACTGTTGTCGCGAATGAGTTGCTTGGATACACTGGTGTATGTTTGTGCTACAAACATGGCATCGATATTCTTGTGTCTACACATGGAGTAATACTCGCGAATTTTATTCTGTTTTTCACATATAACATCGTCAAATATAAATACCGAATTGCATTTAGCTTCCGACGGTTCAATCAACTCATCCTTGTTACTAAACTGAAAATATTCTATTCCTTTGACACGATTTAAAACGGATTCGAGCAGTTTGTACTTTGGCTGATACAGAGTTTTTGAATATACGTAAATATTTTCAAAACGTACTCCGTTCGGATCGTAAATTAAAGCCAGTAATGCATTTGTTTTTCCACAATTTGAAGGTCCAATAAACAGAGCTCTGAATAAGTTGGGTAACAATTCACCATGCCTTCTGTTTTTTACACTTGTTGCTGCTTCGTCATCAAGATAATCTAGATTTTCAATGGGTAACTTTTGACGTTGTTGTATGTACTGCATGATTGGTTTGTCTTACACTGAAGCAGTTTAAAATTTTGACTAGGTATATAAGTATTTTACAAAGGAATAAAACAAAAGATAAATTTACAGCAAAAAAAAAAATTTATTGTTATTTCTTGAGCAACTCTCTTATAATGCCTAACATTTCAATTGTACATATCATAAGTTTATCGAAACTCTCTGGTTTACATAAAAATTGTAGACAGTGTGATGGATTTATTGCCTCTGAAGAATCGGACATCGAAGATAAGGACGGTGATGATGCGGTAATGTGTGAAGACAACTCAGCGTCTAAACCCATCAGTTGATTGCTTTCGTACACTGCACGGAATATGTAAAAACATTCACAAGTATCGGGTCCCTCGACAGTCGTTGGATTAGCCCAAATACATGATTCAAAATGTGTACCAGAAGATTCGGTGTAAATCTCGCGCACATTAACAACCTTCTCAATTTTATTTTTATACAGTTCAAGTCTCTTGATTTTTTCCCGATCTATACACGTTTGAATAAATTCTTCAATTTTTTCTAAGGTGTACTTGATGATCGGTGACAGCGACGGCGCCGATGACGACGACGGCGACGAAGAGCTCGGTACCGATGACATTTCGAAACTAAACGTTAAATATAGACGGTTAATTAATTTATAGAAATTCATTACAAATACGGAAATATGAAAATATAATTTAGGTGAAGGGTTTATGTGTTACGACTCTGTGTCGATCCGCTAATGATAAACTGCTCTGCCCTATTTAGGATTGTTTATAATCATTAGGCAAACATTAAAATAGTTTTCTCTCAAAATATTTTTCCCACCCAACATGTGGTTGCAATCTTATCAACCACAACAGGTTGAAGGGTGTTTACTGTGTCGAACCGCTAATGATGAACTGCTCTGCCCTATTTAGGATTGTTTATAATTATTAGGCAAACATTAAAATAGTTTTCTCTCAAAATATTTTTCCCACCCAACATGTGGTTGCAATCTTATCAACCACAACAGGTTGAAGGGTGTTTACTGTGTCGAACCGCTAATGATAAACTGCTCTGCCCTATTTAGGATTGTTTATAATCATTAGGCAAACATTAAAATAGTTTTCTCTCAAAATATTTTTCCCACCCAACATGTGGTTGCAATCTTATCAACCACAACAGGTTGAAGGGTGTTTACTGTGTCGAACCGCTAATGATAAACTGCTCTGCCCTATTTAGGATTGTTTATAATCATTAGGCAAACATTAAAATAGTTTTCTCTCAAAATATTTTTCCCACCCAACATGTGGTTGCAATCTTATCAACCACAACAGGTTGAAGGGTGTTTACTGTGTCGAACCGCTAATGATAAACTGCTCTGCCCTATTTAGGATTGTTTATAATCATTAGACAAACATTAAAATAGTTTTCTCACAAAATATTTTTCCCACCCAACATGTGGTTGCAATCTTATCAACCACAACAGTTTGAAGGATGTTTACGACCCTGTGTCGAACCGCTAATGATAAACTGCTCTGCCCTATTTAGGATTGTTTATAATCATTAGGCAAACATTAAAATAGTTTTCTCACAAAATATTTTTCCCACCCAACATGTGGTTGCAATCTTATCAACCACAACAGTTTGAAGGATGTTTACGACCCTGTGTCGAATCGATAATGATAAACTGCTGTCATTTTTAGGATTTTTTTTATTATGATATTTTTACTACTCGTACACACAATTAATTTTACAATACATTTCTTGGTGTAATTATTCTAACTACAGGTTTATATTTTAAATTTCTAAATCTAAACGGATTTTCGAAAACATCCCTCCAGCAATTCATTGCAACAATACTTTCACATTCCTTGTTCTTGTTGATGTTGCTGTTGTTGTTGTTGTTGCCCGCCGGTACGTCGACGTCGACAGTCTTGTTGGATTCCATGCGTTTGCTAGTGTTGTGGACGTTGTGGTGTTTACACAATGAAATATTTTCTCGTTCTATTCACATTGTGATGCCGATATCCAACTTATATTTAAGTCACAGTGCGTACAATTTCACTTAGCGGTAGATACTCCAAAACACAATCGTGCACGATTACGCAATATGCCTTTGTTTTCTGGGGAAATGCGACCCTCGATTCAATTTCCAATTTAACATCTATAGTACCCAGTTTCAGTGCTGTATTTCTTTTGGAGCAATCAATAACAAATATGGTATTATCCTTAAACGTTGAATAATCGAGTAGAGGTTGCTTTGCTTGGGATGCATCATGTTTGAAATTGTTAAAAAACTGAGTATAGTTGTAATGTGATTCGGTATAACTGTGTTTGGCAAAATTCAAACCCTGTCGTTCAGCTGGATAATATTCACCGTTCAACACGACCCGTACTTCCGAGGCGCGCATATTATCAAAGACGGTCGTATCAACCGAATCATTTTCTCTTTTGTCCGATTGAAAAGCAACAATTACAAATCGTGGACTCTCCACAGCTGTACATGTTTTCACACCCCAAATTTCCTTCGTTGATCCAGTTGTTAATTGTGGCAGTTCATGATATTCCCATCTTCTGAATGGTAAAAGTATAGGTTTATCATTTTTTATCGAATCCAACAATTTTATTTTCAGCATGTCATTTGGAACAACAATGGGTGCTTTTAGACAAATGTTGGTCATTTTGATGATACCTGAGGTGGGTGCTGTATCTTTCAAGGATTTACACACAATAGCATCTAGATCGCTTCGAGCTCTGACCAATCTTAAGGTGTGTTTACCAAATTGAGCTAGTTTATAGTCGATAAATAGACCAAACAGATGATGCAGTGGTATTCTTAAAACAAACGTTGACTTGTTCTTGGTCGTAACTAGATTGTTTGGGTAACACCATCCTGCCGTACTCAAAATATTGCTATCCATTTGATTGTAACAAAGATATCCTCTAATTGTGGAGACGATTCCCGGTGTACGAACAGAGTCCACTTCTTTTCCGTTTAGTTCGTAAGTGATATTGTCAAACATAAATGCACCAGCATTGTTGACCAGTGAAACTTCACCTTCACCTCCATCTCTTCTCAGCTCCCCTTCAATCACAATTGCCGCCTCGTGCATCAGTACCCAGGAATCCCTCTGGTTTATGGAGATTTCAATAACGTCATTATTATTGAACGATTTTATGTATGGGTAATAGGTGCGAGTTTCCATTTTTTGAATTGTTTCGTCGTACCGTGGTTTGCGGTAGACCTCGAACACCTGATTGTACGACGACATTGTAACCCAGTGATTGTAAAAACAATACGTTGTCTAGAGTCAAACGTTGCTTCGGCCTGCGCTTCTGCTTCTGTTTCTTCTTTTGCTGTTGATAATTAAGCTGATTCACACACGATGACGGTTTTTCATATGCTGATGGATTTGTACTGTTGTTGTCCGAATTATAGTAATCGAAAGTCAAACCCATTTTACGTGAGTTTTTTCAATTCCAATCGGATAATAATTTCCTCCCCTCGGAAATTAACAGGTTCAAAATTGTGAAATGTTTGAAATTTGATTTCTGTTCACTACGAGGAGATAGATAATATGTCTTGACGTTTCGTCAATCGCGTAGCCAGGGTTGCTGTCCAATGCAAATTCGTAGATGGTGTGTGTCGGTCTGTCCTTGTAAAACGCACCCGTGGTAATGTTACAGTCGATATGTAATGTTTTCACCTTTACTATATCCAGAGGTAAGTCAGATTCGTAAAGTGTTCCTGTTTCTAGAAGTTTTGCCGAAAAACCCAACAATTTCTCAACAGAAGACGGTGTGCTGAAGTCAATTGCAAGTGTTTCGCTATATATTTCGCACTTGAGGGTGTTATGGTTAGGTTTTATCGATAAAATCTTTCCTTCAGCTAACTCATCTTCAATGGAATCTTGAATAATTCTCTTTCGTAAATATTTTTCAATATCACTTATTTCATATGCACCCTCGGGGATTTCTATATATCCGATACGATTGGCTATGTTCCGGTAGTTAAACGTATTATAATTTGAATCAATATTCGGAATACTGTTGTACGAATGAAATCCAATTAAGGCGAGCCCGTACTGTACTTCGGGATCCAACTGAATAGGATTTACAAAATCGATATTTAATATGTGGCTGGTACTTGTAAGAGTAAATATATATGACATTGCTCTCACAACGTTTCAAATAAGACTGAGTAATAGTTTAGCTCACTGCTTATTTAACACAAAATAATAGAAAACGCAACAACAATAATAACAACAACAACAGCAATTGTTGATGTGTGTGTGCGTGTGTGCGTGTGTGTGCGTGTGTGTGTGTGTGTGTGTGTGTCATCAAATAAAACTCAATTAAAATTAATGATTTTTCTTTATTATTATTATTACTAGTGACTTGCTACCTGGTTTTATGTCGACCGATTTTAAAATCTTTTTATCGATTTTGTCGACAATGTCTTTCTTGAATGAAATTTTTGATTGGTGTTGTGTACGATGACCCATTCCGAGCTTGCTTTTTATCTTCATTCCCGTTGTTACAAGCCACGCGGCTGCTTTTTCACCCAAATTAGCGTTCTTGGATTTTACACGGTTCCACGCCCCGTTTTCCAAAACAAAGTCTGCCTTGTGTCTATCCTGCAGCGATTTATTTTCCTCGTAGGCAATGTCGTGTCGTTTACAGGCTTTGTCCAACTCGTTGATACCTGTATCACCTCTCGCTAGTCGTTTTTTCAATTTTGTACCAGGACCACAGTACTGATAAAATGGTAGATGTAATTCAAACGGTAAGTTGTCAATAACAGAGTTTAATAAACCATTACCGCGATACTCAATGACCAACATTGAAATGAAATGTCAGCACTCTGTACATCATATTTATCACCGATGTTTTCAAACAGTGAGGTAATTGAAAAAAAACATTCAAATTTATTTGTAACGTATATTTTTAATATTAAATTTTTTCTCAATACAATATATATATATATATATATATATATATATATATAATATTATTTATTTCGTCTTTTTGCATCGAGGGAGACGGCTATTCCCCTCGCTGTTGCACTTGATGAATCCGCAATGATGCGGAGCCGTCTAGCCTCTATTTGGAGACCAGCAAGTGTCGCCGCAGCCTCAACGGCGCGGCGCTCTGCCGCTTCGGCTTTGGCTACAGCGGCCTTAGCCACCGCCTCTGCTGCCACCACCTCAGCGTCCTCCGCTGCTGCATCTGCCTCAGCCTCTCTCCTCAATCGTTGGTGACGTTCACCCTCGCGACGCCTAAAGGCCTTTCTTTCCCCACGAGTGAGACCGTGAGGTGGATTCCGGATGATCGGTAGATTCTCCGTCCTTACGTAAAAATCTGTGTCAAAAAAGGAAGGCCCGCCGCAATCGTCGTCCCAATTTTCCTATATAAGAAAATATATGTTTAATAAGTAAATTGTAATAATATAATAAGCTAAAAACTCACCTCAATCACGTTTGCCCTGACTGACATATTGCCAATGATTTTAAGAATTAAATAAAAATTCTAGACTGTCTAATTCTTCAGAATACAAATGGTTTTAAAGAAAATACCCCACTCTGGAATTCACTGTTTACACCTACACCCTTGTTGTCAACCACTCACAAGTAACCATCCACTCCCACCAAATAGATAAAAAGAAACAACCACCACCACCTAATGAAGTGAAAAAATCACCACCCTAGAAGAAACGCCCCCACACATTCGAAATGTAATGGTAGGGATGGTGGTGGTACAGGGTCTTATATTTAGACTCTTCTGCTCTCATTTTCATATTCTTACATCAACCATCAGTTTACTAACACTGTTGACTGATATTTGAAAGAATAACTCCGTTGATCATCTTCGGGCAGTCCCGCTCCACAAGCCAGTGGTGGCGGGAGGCCGACGGATCAACTGCAAGACCAATCCTCACCCAGGGAGGTTCTAGGACCTTCCTCAGATTGGGCTTGTTCTTCCGGGAACCAGTTGACAGGGGGCTGGCATCTTTGTCAGTCCCGTCTTCTGGTTCAACTTCACCCGTGTATGTATATACACGCCCTTTCCCCCATATGTGCTAGCACATATGGTTTCCAATTGGTTATGATCTCCGGATCGGTGCCCGGAGGGGGGTTTACACTTTCCCCTCTCTGTCCCCAGAAAAAAAACCGTTGATCATCCTCACGAATATTTTTGTTCGTATTTTTATTTTATTTTTGACTTCTACTTCATCTTTTTATTCTGCTATCATGGGTAAGTTGTTTTTTTTTTATTTTTTATTTATTTGTGTTTATTACAGAAAACAACGCATTCCACTTTGTAAATGGTAATGATGATAATAATCTTGAATCTTTAGACATCATTTTCTACGTTATAGCTGAACTTGGCTTGACACCAAACAATGGTAAATTGATTTATAAATATATATAGGAATATGGAACTGTGTCAGAGAGCGGGTGTTGATATTCCCGTAGAGGGTGCTGGGATTCAGGAGTTGCACACATTCCGGCGTGCTTTACCCAACTACAGAATTACAGTATTCAAATACGGTGCTGGTGGACGATAAGTGATTTTTAAAGGACAAAGTGAGGGACCAACTCTTAATTTACTACTTCACAAAGGACACAACAACGCGATTGTATCGTTAACCTCTGCGTTTTCCTGTGATTACCAGTGCGAAGAATGTAATCTTCCCTACAATACACTCGTCAACCATCGCTGCAGTGGAATTTGTCCGTGCTGTCGTGAATCACCACTGTGCGAGGATGAGGAAAAAATAGAGTGTGCGGATTGTCATCGTCACTTCAGGAGCCGGAAGTGTTTGGAAAATCATCTACAGATTAAGAAGACATCCAACGAATGTGGCGACTTGCGAATGTGTGAATAGTGCTCTAAAACGGTCGATGGAAAACGTAAGCATGAGTGTGGTGAAATTTTTTGAAAAGTCTGTAAAAACACCATCCGATATATCAACAGTGTTATATTCAGTCAAACACAAAGGAACCCAGTCTTACCGATTTTTTATTCATTTTTTGCGATTTGGAAACACGACAGGAAACCATCCAGACCGACGGCAGTGCAGTGCATGAAATCACATTGTGTGTATTTAAATTGTCCGCCACACCGGTACAGGTCAAGAACACATAGTAGGAAGAGGACTCAAAGTTGACAGATTTAATGAGGAGCAGCGGAAGGTTTACGAGTTTCAAATTTCACCGAGATTGGAGGAGATAAAATGGATACCATGCGAAATCGTTACGGGGCTACCACCATTAAAACGACTCGACTTTGCAACCTAGGATTTTAAGTTATCGAAAAGTGGGAATGTAACTTCCGCATCTTATTAAAACAGTGTTGTGAAATGCGTGATTTTGTGGAAAACGTGTTGGCAACATCACCATTGAATCCTCGTGATGGTTTTTATGGAGGACGAACCGGAACCACAAATGTAACAAGGATGAGCGCATCAAATGCATCGACGTATACTTGTTGTACCCGTTCGTGTGCAAGTACGGTCGATTTCCTATAGGACACTCTACAATTCATATAGGATCTGCAGCCCGGGACATTGATTTATCCACCGTAGATGGCTTGGTGAAATGTAAAATTTTACCACCCACGTAACTGTACCAACCCGTTCTCCCCGTCAGGATGAAGGGAAAGTTAATGTTCGCCCTTTGCAACAGCTGTAGTGAAAGTTCGCAACAACATGAGTGTTGCCATATGGAGGAAGAGCGGTTGTTCACCGGGACGTGGGTCATTGTAGAAGTACTTAAAGCTTTGGAAAAAGGCTACAGGATAGTGGAAGTGTTTGAAGTGTGGTCTTACGAAACGCGTCAGTACAACCATGCGGCGGGCCAGCTGGGTTTTTTCACAGAAATGATTAATAAATTCATCAAAATTAAACAGGAAGCTGAAAAAGTGAAACTAACACTGGAACGCATCGAAAATAACCCTTCGCCAAACTAATGTTGAATAGGTTCTGGGGAAAGTTTGGACTGTGCGAAAACCAGCCCCAAACAACCATCGTCAACGATCCTCAGGAGTGCTTTGATCTCCTTGCGCATCCGTCGAAGAACAAACTGTTGTAATCAACTACATAAATTACCATTGAATAATTAATATTGTATATGTATGTTTTCTGTTTACTTTAGAAACACGGTTTTTGCACCAATCAACGACTGGGATTCGAAAGCAACAACGAAAGAAAGAACTTTTTCACCTCTTTTTCATGTATCGAAATAACAAAATGTATAATAAATTGTAATATAAATGTACAATAATAAATTGTAATATAAATGTACAATAATAATAATAAATTGTTAACTTATTGATATGTTTTTGTTTTTAATATGTAATAAATCATAATTATAAATTAATTGCATTTTCATTCACTCTTGCGTCTTCCTAAGTTTTTGGCCTGAGGTGGCCCACGACTCATACACTCGTGACGTCACTTCTACGCTTCTGGTCTGAAGTGGCCCACGAACAGGTAAAAATAAACAAATGCGCGCATACGCGTCTTCCTTCGCTTTTGGACTCAAGTGGCCCACGAAAGGTGCGCATGTCATACACTCGTGACGTCACTTCTACGCTTTTGGTCTGAGGTGGCCCACGACTCATACACCCGTGACGTCACTTCTACGCTTTTGGTCTGAAGTGGCCCACGAAAGGTGCGCATATCATACACTCGTGACGTCACACCTACGCTTTTGGTCTGAGGTGGCCCACGACAAGGGTGGCGCTTGCCCACATACCGACAAAGGCTATAAACCATCACAAACAGATGAGTGGCGCGTGCCCACATGCCGACAAAGGCTACAAACCGCCCCAAACAGAGGGGTGGCGCGTGCTCACTTGCCGACAGGGTCGTGACGTCACTCCTACGCTGTTCGTCTCAAGTGCCCCACTGGCGCCGGAGGGGAGGGGGAAGTCGTGACGTCACACCTACGCTGTCTGTCTCAAGTGCCCCATATTCTACTCCGGTTCCAATAGGATTCGGAACCACTCGACCTTTTGCAGGCACACTTGCTGTTTTCCCATTTCATTATCGCTAATTCGGTTATTAAACTCTTTATAGTACGAAAACAAAAATTTAATTCAGTTGTTTCTTGGATTGGTAACCAAGGTTACCAGACAAGTAAACAAATTTTTTCATTTGTCTGAATTTGGTAACTAACTAAATTCAGACAAAAGATGGACACTAAATAAACACAAAAATATCACTACAAATACTTTTGAAAACTGAGGTGTGAGTGTGACGAGAATAATAGTCGATGTTACAAGAACACTGATCGTTTATTATATTATTACAAAGTGTGCTAGAAACGTCAAAGACTAAAAACTAAGAACTAAAAACCCTGCGTAGCATGACGCTTGCGTTAGGGCATCTATACAGAGGGTTCCAAGTATCAATGTGCAATTTCATTCCTTAACAAACACTTTTCCGTAGTTGCTACTCAAATTTGGATAAATGACGATTGTTACCGCTGCCATTGGTAACGACAGAAAGGTCTCTTATTGTTAGCGACTTTTGTCAATTGTTCAAAGTGCAACCAGGGAATATTGTTGATAGTAACAATTTTTGTTTGAGTCGTTCGTCCTTCTTCTTTCTGAATTTAGTTATAATAGTTACCATAATCGAAAGGGAAGAGTTGTTAACGCTAATCCCAAATCTTTATCCCAACCAGCCACCCCCACTCCTGCAAAGTCTTCCAGATCCAAAACTCAGAAACTCGGTCACCCCCAAGGAGGTGATGTCGAAATTGTCTAACTACGATTCACCCCACCAGTTATGATTCATTGTTCAAATTTATGTATATCGAATTGTATTAAAGTATTTTAAACCAAGTACACTAAGAATTAGAAGAGACTTCTCATAGAGAAGAAACTTTTAAATTGGTTTGGGAAAAACCAGCGCTAATGATTAGCCGTCTCAGTTCTCAATTTCGGTTAATATTTTTTGACAGCTCATTGACAATCTTGGCAACTGATCTTTGTGTAATTTCGTTTTGTTTGGTGTTCAATCCTATAATGCTCTTTGGCGAATTACTGAGAGAGGTTATTTCAATTTGCCAAAATATGCGGAAAGTGGGAAGGTCCTAATTATGTGATGTGAATTTATAAGTTTAACAGAATTGAAAAAAAGCAGCTAAAAAAGATGTTTAAGTTTTATGACATTTGTTAGGAATAGCAATGTCTAATTAACAATTCACACACTTTTGTCGATGCATATTCTTCAGACAACAAAAGTTTGTTTTACTTTTGATTAATAAACATATCGCCTTCATTGCTGTTGAAACCTGAATATGTACAAAATATCATTTGATTTCAAAACTGATCTTGAACAATTATTTGATAACTTCTTACAATTTTATCATTGGAAAGACAAAAACAACAAAAGATATAAGTATTTACACTTCGTTAGCTGTTTGTTTCACTTTTTAGCCTTCAATGCAGACACAAATCTAATATTTTTTTTTATATTCAAAAAGTTAATTATAATTTTGTCCAGATTGATGTTTTCAATGAACTCAGAAGTCTTGATTTATCTAGTAATAGAGGTCCTTATGATATTCCTTCTACAGTATTGAATGAATTGTGGATTCTCATTAACAAAGCCTCTAACAATGAAATTTAAAATGTTTTTAAAATCTACTTTATTTCCTAACGTACGTAAAAAATCGTTTGTTATACCTACCTTAAAGGATGGAGGTAGTTTACTTGTTGTTTTCCAAAATTGTCCAAAAAAATCATTTCCAAAATAATTATGCCATAGTTCCAAAATATTATAAATGAGAGTCAACATGAATTTTGCAAATGTAAATCTTCTGCGACCAACCTTCTTATTTATAACCTCTCGACAGTTGGTGCTCTTGAAAATCATTTACAGGTTGATGCTGTTTATACAGACATTTAAAAGGCATTTGATAGAATCTGCTATGATTTATTGTTTGCTAAACTAAATGGGCTGGATTTGAGTAATTTTTCCACTGTAAGTAATCATAACGATTGTAATGTAAAGTGATTAGTTTTTATAAAAAAATTAATCAACACCATATTCGCAAGTTATACTTTAGATAAAAGATATTAATGTAATGTGTTTGAAATTTAAAAATGAGTAATAGATTGGGCGGTAGTTTTTCTAGAAAAGTTGGTTCGGCTCAAGCTACAATGAATTTGGGTAAATGTGAAAGAAAAGCTGGAGCATATCTTGGTGCTTTTGCCCACACATTAAAGTAGCTTTTTACACAAATACTGCTGTAGGATCCCAGGTTCTGCGATGTTTTGTCGTATAAAATAACCTCTTTCCATAATCGGTATCGCGATTATAAGTACAGCAATTAAGAAGAACGAAATACTCTCACATTAGCTGTCAAAATTCCCAGAGTTGTCAAAACGTGCGGACTCCATAGGAACTCGTTAGGAATATTTAAACAATTACAATAATGGCAACTTGATGCCATTATTGTGGAGATGTCGATTACTTGTCCTGAAAGTCACGGAAATCAAATTAGTTGCAGATCTATCGTCGACATACAAAAACTGTCTGTGATTTTGACAGATAATTAACATGTGAAAAGAAATTGTTTTTGTTAACTTTGTTAACTTTATATTTCCATTAGAATAGATTGCTGCTAAGAGAAGTTCCAACTATTATAATTTAGTTTGAATTTGTGATACCGACGACGTGAGGGATGAAATTGAAAACAGGATAACTGGATGTATATACACATAAATAAAATTTTAATTAATTAGTAATTACAAAACTAAACGAACATTTGGGAGTGGGTGTGGGATTGAGTGACATTTTGCGAACTTTCAAGTTTCAATAGCAATGAAGGAATTTTGTTTATCAAATAAAAGAAAATAACATTTATGTTGTTAAGATTACGTTTCTTTGTGACATATGCCAGACGTTAAAATATAAACGAAACATCCAATGTCCAATTAAACCTTATTCGAAATATGTAATTTAGAAAAAAGTTGTCTTCTTTCAAGTAAATTTGATTTGTTTCTTTCATAGTATTAATATTACATCAAATTGTGGTTCAGTTATATTTTTAATATATTTCTATTTGTTTTAATCGAAAGTGTCAACAAATTGACAGGGAAAAGAAATATCGAGATGATTTTTCGATTTGTTATAACAACTTTAATGACAGTGATTCATTTATTTAATGACCACGTTACAAATCACATCTGTGTGTGAAATGATATGGTCAAATGTCACGTGTTGATTACCAGGAAACTTTTGCACAAACAGTCAGGTGAGATTCAATACGATTGTTACTATCTGTGGCTGTACAAAATATTCACAAAATCAAGTAACTAGATGTAAAGACAGCATTTTTATATGGAGAACTTGAACACACCTATTTATGACTTAACAAGAAGGGTTGGATCATGACGAAAACATGGTATGTAAATTGAACAAGTCACTATATGGGTTAAAACAATTCCCTCGCTGCTGGAATGCAAAATTCGACTCTACACCGAAAAGAGTTTTAGTAGTAGTTTTAGTATTTATACGGAACAAATTTTAAACAGATTTGAAATGACTAATGCTAATCCTAATACTGTTCCAGTCGACCCTCACATAAAGCCACAGTGGGAAGACACTACCTCACTTCTGCTGTTCATAATAACACAGCTTGTTCCGTCAAATTTTATTTGGCTACCATCGCAAATAATCTGACTTAGAGACAATAGATTTGTTGCCAGTTTAGGAACACATAATACTTTTGTAAAAAGCACCTTTTTGTTTTGACCTTCATCGTCATAATGGTCCAACCTCACTTGTACTGAACATTGCACAGATTATACTTTGTTGTCTGCGACTCTGATTTTATGTATGACAGGAGCCGTCATATTTTCAAGCATGTTCTTACGTCTTGTCATGTGTGACGATGCACCGGAAGCCACTTGCCATGGGTCATTTTGGCTGGATGTTGCCTCAAACACAACAGCATATGATGAACTACTTGTTTTTTGTTGAACATTCTTGGTCCTGGATTTGCATTTGAGGACTTTTATGACCTTACTTATTACAAGTGTAGCTCCCTTACTTACTTTGTTTCTTGTGGTTGTTCTTGTTGACTGAGAATACTGTTGAGTCACTTTCAGATTGTTTAACATCTTGTGATAGTTTTGATTTCACAGAAATTGAAGTTATCTTCATGCCGGAGCTTTCAATAGCAATAATCATTGGTTGATAGGACTCTGGTAGACCGGAGAGTAGCAATGTAACTAGCCATTCATCGTCAACTGCGAAACCAATGTTTCTGAGCTTGTGAGCAGTACACATAATTTTGCTCACATATTTCTCTACGTTTTGACATACAGTAAGTGAAGTATTATAGAGATCACGCAGCAGCCCATCACAGCGTGTCAACAAAGAGTCATCAAATACTTATGAAAACGTATCCCATACTTCTTTTGCAGTACTACTCTCTTGCATGTGCACGTAATTTATTTAGTCAACTAGTAAATTTATCTTAGTTTTTGCCTTTGTGTCTCGTTTTGTGTCCACAATGACACATGTGGTGGGGTCTATGCAGTTCCACAACTCCTCTTGCTGTAGGTATGTTTTTAGAGCAAATCGCCATGTTACGTAATTATCTCGGCCGGTTAACTTTTCAATTAATGACAATTGATTGTTTGCTGACAATTTAAGAACCCTTATTCCAGATGTTACGAGAAAACACTTTTCAATTGTCGTATTGACGTTTTAGGTTAACTTCATTACTTTTCTCAGTAAGTAAGCCATTCTGGGCTTCCCTGGGCTTTTCTGGCTCCATAACCTGTTAATTTTTCTTAAAAGAATTTATTATTTCAGAAGAAAAACTTATATTTAAGAATTTAGTGTTAAAATTACAACTTAACTGTCTACAGGCGCACAATTCAAATTACAATTTTAACAGTTTATGTGTAGTTTCAGTACACTCCTACAGGTCATCGCAACAGTTACAATTGGATTCCCAAGAGGAAATGAAACATTATTTGTTTTAAGATGTGTTATAATTTTTCATTCTTTATAATAGCCTAATCTACATTGCGCTGTAAATTGAGAAGAATGCTTCAGGTAAACTACTTTTGGTTAACAAGACAGCATTAAATTAACTGAGGAATGCATATTATCGGATTTTGTAAGCTGGGTCAGCTCGTTGGTTAATATTTATGTGATCCCATTTTCCGCACATTTTGGCAGGCTGAAATATCCTCTTTCTGTAATTCGCCAAAGGGCATTTTAGGATCGGACACCAATCAAAACAAAATTACACAAAGATCAGTTGTCAAGATTGTCAGTGAGTTGTCAAAAAATACGAGCCGAAACTGAGACTGAGACGTCTAACCATTAGCGCTACCAAATAATTCCATTCAATTAGAACGTTAAATAATTACTTTAATAACAAGGAGTTTATTTTCTATGAGAAGGCTCTTCTAATTCTTAGGGCACTTGGTCTAAAATACTTTAATACAATTCAATATACATAAATTTCAACACTGAACCATAAATAGTGGGGTGCGTCGTAGTTACACAATTTCGACATCACCTTCTTGGGGGTGACCGAGTTCCAAGAAGTTTTCTGAGTTTTGGAGCTGGGAGACTTTGCAGGAGTAGGGGTGGCTGGTTGGGACAAAGATTTGGGATTAGCGTTAGGAGTAGGGGTACCATCAGTGTTTACCGATAGTATCCCTAGTTTAGACGACAAAGCTGTGTAAGCACTCTTTCACTCTCTGTATCTCACCTTCTAGTTCCAAAATTTTATTCATAAGGAAATCGGGTACCTCTGGAAACGTCAGCAGACTTTTGGGGTTTATTGAGTTTTTCACTTAGCTTTTCTTTTTTCCGGACCCTACACATAGTTTATTGGTTTAGTAACCGAGGTTACAAGCCAAATTAACAACTCTTCTCTTTCGATTATGGTAACTTTCATAACTAAATTCAGACAGAAGAAGGACGAACAACTCAAACAAAAATTTTTACTATCAACAATATTCCCTGGTTGCTACATTGCCCACACTTTGAATAATTGACAAAAGTCGCTAACAATAAGAGACTTTTCTGTAGTTATCAATGGCAGAGGTAACGATCGTCATTTAACCAAGTTTCGGTAGCAACTGCGGAAAAGTGTTGGTAGTGACATTTTCGTTTTTATTTAGTGACCCTATTAAAGTTCCTATTAAAAGTGAAATAAGAAAAGGAAAAGGAGGCTCAAATCCAGGTTCTATTGGCAGAAAGGAAGGCGGTACCACATCCAACGACATAGCTAGTTATTGTAAAGCCTCAGTTTTGATCGGTTACCTTAGAGTACATTAGAGTACCAATTAATTCTCTGTATCGTGTGGGGTCTTTGAATGGTTTTAAATCTCTGTTAAATTATGAGTGGCAGTCATACAGTGTTTCAATTGGATTGCAATCTACCATTCTGAATTTCTCTGAAATATATTTTTTTTGTTTAAGTGTTACTCCTTTCTTACTTTGGTTAATTTCTATTCTAAAGAAAAACCTAGCAATCTTTGATCTTCAATTTCTCAGCTAATTCTCTCTTAATTTCATTACCAGTTTGATTTTCGACAGTTCTTTTGTACTCCTTAAATTTTTCAAAAACTTCTCTCTTTGACTTAAGGAAAAAACCTGACACCACCTATTATATTCGTCTATTAATGTAAGAAGATATCTTGATCCACCGCTGAATCTGACTCGCATTGGTCCGCAGATATCTGAATGAACAATATTCAGTAACTGCTTACTTCTTCCTTCTCTATCAGTAAAGGGTTTCCTTGCTTGCTTACCTCGTTGACATTGTCACACCACATGGGTAATTTATCATTATCCAATTTATTACCGTGTACCAGTCGCTTTCTGTACAAATCCTGTACGCCTTTATAATGTAGGTACTCTAGTTGTCTATGCCACAGGACCAATTTGTTTGAATTTCTATGCATTATTCACTTGTAGACATTTGAATTTCGTTGTATATAAACATATTACAATATTTTTCATAAAATCAAGTAGCCCAAAAAGTTTTCTTTATTTGTTTACAACAAAACTCTAATCAGTTCAGACTTTTATTTCATAAGAAACACATCTTTCTGAAGTTGCTCCTACGCTTCAATTCAAAATTAATAGTTAAATATTCTCTCTTTATTAATGAGGTTCTTCCTCATTGAGAATTGTAATTAGCAGAAATACTTATGTACAGTAGTGCTAGAAATGAAACCGATCTTACCAAACTGTTATTTTTAGGGAATAGTTTTGGCTAAATTCATTATTTATATTTACAGGAATTCCCAACTAAACACAGAATAAAGGCTCCATAAAATAACACATTGATTTGTTTTCAGAATAAATTATGATTATTTTTTTATTGGAGCAAAGAGGGGGAAATCTACAAGACGTAGTGCCGGACTTTACCGACTAAAAACCCCTCTCCGGGCAATGATCTGAAGATCATGACCTAAGAGTAGTTAACCATAAAGGTTTAGGAAAATAGAAGGGAAAACTAAAGAGGTACGTAACAATCGCTACATGGTAAAGAAAAGATGTTCAAAAGAGACGCAGAGGTCTAGACAGCCAAGAGACAAAGTCTCTTGTATCTGTCGGATTCACAGGGTTGGATATCATGCAAACATGCAATCTCCGGATTAGAGTGTTGAAAGATAGATCTCCGGAGGTTGAGGGCATGCTATTTTCTCTGAGGCTATGAAATATGAAAAAATATGCAGGAAATCCGAAAAAAGGTCAAGAAAAAGTCACAATAAAGGAGAAAACAGCAATACCAAGAAACCGTCTTCAAAAGTTCTATCAAAAAGGCTGAGGACAGGAATGTTCCCATTGGAGTTCCACATATCTGTCTATGTATAAAGAAGGTACTTTCAATTTACGGAAAGTTTTCCATAGTATGGGCATACGTTTCAACTCAAATATCATCTGAGAATTAAGCATGTTTATAGTAATTATAATATTAGAATTGTGCCGTAGTAGTTTTTACTTATATTTTAATCTGTAATTTATGACGGAAAATGTGATTCATAAATAATTATATTGTGTATATCTGTATATTTTTCCACTGAATAATTGGATGTTGAAAAAATCGGCAATGTGTCTAAACCATTTTATAACACCAAACTAATATTAAAATATCGACATAAGTTAAACAAAGTAGTTTTATTTGTAAAGTTATGTTATATTTAAATATTTGGGAATCTCATTTATGGTCATCCACTGTAGGTTGAAATACAAGGATGAGATTGATTCGAAACAGTTCTACCATCAAAAATATTATAACAAATTGAAAAATCATCACGGTATTCCTTTGCTCTGTCAATTTGCTGAGACAGTGGATTAAAACGAATTATAAGAAAAGATATAACTGAACCACAATTGGGTGTTATATTAATACAATGTAAGAATCAAATCAAATATGCTTGAGAGAAGACAACTTTTTTATAAATTACATAGTTCTGACATATGCCATAAAGAAACGTAATTTGACATGTTATTTTATTTTTTGACAAACAATTCGTTGCTATTGATACTTGTTTGCAAAATGTCACTCAATCACACACTCACTCGTTTTATTTTTTAATTACAAATTAATTAAAATTTTATTTGTTTTCAATTCTATTCCTCACCTTATAGTAGTTGAAACTTCTCTTAGCAGCAATCTATTCTAATGGAAATATAAAATTAACAAAGTTAACAAAAACAATTTCGTTTCACATATTAATTACCTGTCGAAAATAAATGTCGACGAGAGATCTGCAACTGATTTGATTTCAGTGACTTGCAGGGCTCGTAATCTAAACCTTCAGATGGTAAATTGCTATTTTTGTAACTGTTTAAATATTTCACCTTTTTAAATCAACAGTAAATTCACGTAGTTGATTCTTTCAGCTTGAATAAGTGAGCGACAGATTTCAACTATGCACTGAATTTTTCTCCTTCACCTTTAATTATCACCCTCAAACAACACTAATATACCAATCTTTCCATATTTGATAATTTTATGTCGTAAATTATTTAGATTCTTCATGTCTGGATGACAAGTTCAAATAATGTTAACACAATTTATAAACCAAATCATGAAATAGTGATTTCTATTTCACAATTTTCTGGGGAAATAAAGATTTGAAATCTTTGTTGGGTTGAAATTTATAATTAATAGATTTATCTGTTGCAGTTTTGTTAAAACTTTCATCTACTTTAGTGCATATATATTTTTAGTGTTTCCATATTTTCTTGGGAGTAGGCATGTTTTGACAAAACACTGACAACATCATCGAGAACTAAAGTTGTAGTATTTTCGTTCTGCTTATTCGGTTATCATATAATCGCGATACCGATCATGGAAAGAAGTAATTATATACAATCAAACATCGCGGAGCCTTGTATCCTATTAAGCAGTATTCTTTTAAAATATCTGTAATAAGGTATATCATAATGGAAAAGAAAGTTTATGCTCTTATAGACATTCAAGAAGTGAGACACAATTTATTTGCTTTACCTGTATGCTCCATACTTGCTTCAAAAATATGTTAAAATCGTGGTAGTAACTCTCCATATGCGTTGGGATGTAGATGGAGTTCTTAGATACTTTATTTAAATTTGCATTCTGTAAAAAGAAATAATTTTTGAGGGTATTGCAAAAATTATCTTCAAAAATTGATTGAATAAATCATATTGTAGAAGAGAATGAAAAACACAGTGACCAAAGATTTCTTTGAAAGAAGGAAAATAACGGAGCGATTTTTAATTAGGGAAGTCTCAATTTGATTATACGGCGTTGTAGTGCGTTGATTCAGTCAACCAAAGGGGCGGTATATATAACACGATATTTTACACTAAATACTCTCTGTACTCTGTAATATTGTATAACTTTGGTTAACTTTTGATATATATACAAATCGGGATTTTTTTTTACAGTTTCTAAGACATTTTGGTGTTTTGTTAATATATCTTATCTCCTAACTTTATTTAAGTGAACTTTAAATATAATTGGTAATATTTTGATTCAGCAAAATAAAAGCCCACGGGAAATTTTCATGTGGCTTGATTTCCGAGAATTTCATGATTAATTAACACTATTTGAAATCAGAGCTCTGAAATAGATATATTTCGTTATTAATGTAATTGTTACAATATTCCGCCTTGATTAACTGCAATAAATTCTGTATCTAAGGGAATCCAAATTTAAAAAAACAATAGAACACTTGTTGTAACCTAGCATCTGTAATTTACAACTGTTCCCAAAACTTAATTTAAAATATTAACAATTTCAACATTCAAGAGATGCTGTGAAACTTTAGAACAGTAGGTGTCTCACCATTCAAAAAATCAACAACAACACACGCGCCATTAATTTATTTCAGATGTAATTCATAAGGAATAACACATAATTTCTAAGGAAAGTCAAATTTGATGATTAACATCAGTGGATCAAATTTAAATGGAAAATGTGTGTGGTTTAAATTAACGGTTAAGACTTGAATAATACTATTTGGAGTAAATAATTAAATTATTTATTAACAATTTTTTAAAACGAGAGAATAAGTTCTTGAGAACTCTGGTTCTGTACGTGTGTTTAGACAACTAACTGTCAACTGATGTTGGAGATTTTGCTTGTTGGACGATTTTATAATGGCCTTACCAAGTACACAAAGTTGTTCTTCTAAATTGTCGAGATATTCTGAACACAGGATCCTATAATAATAATCGAGGAGCTATTTTCCTGTCACAGTTAACTGTGTAGCATTCTGCTGATATAATTTAATTTACAATGCGAAAAAATATCTTATTCTTGAAAATAAATCTTACGCTATAACAGAGTCAAGAATTGAGACGCAATTTACTTGGAAAATCATTTATTTAGAATACCGATCAGACATGTAGTAGATGTTAAGATTCTGCATATAGCATATAGATAAACCAAGTAAATTGTGTGTCACCTCTTGAATTTTTATCTTTCTTTTCAGTTATGTTATACCTTATTGCACGGTAAAGTAGTTTTTTTAGAAAAATACTACTTAAAATGATCCCAGGTTCCTATAATCGCGATTATAAGATTAGCAACTAATTAGAATGAAAATACCCCAACATGCCCAAGTAGACTAATTTGTCAGCAAGTTGTCAAAACGTGCGTAGCGGTTACGAGCTCTCAAGAAAACGTGGAGACACTTAAAATATATATGCACTAAAGTAGATGAAAATTTCATCAAAATTACAAATGAGCTATTAGGTCATGATCTTCGGATCATTGCCCGGAGAGGGGTTTTTAGTCGGTAAAGTCCGGCACTACGTCTTGTAGATTTCCCCCTCTTTGCTCCAATAAAAAAATTATCATAATTTATTCTGAAAACAAATCAATGTGTTATTTTATGGAGCCTTATTCTGTGTTTAGTTGGGAATTCCTGTAAATATAAATAATGAATTTAGCCAAAACTATTCCCTAAAAATAACAGTTTGGTAAGATCGGTTTCATTTCTAGCACTACTGTACATAAGTATTTCTGCTAATTACAATTCTCAATGAGGAAGAACCTCATTAATAAAGAGAGAATATTTAACTATTAATTTTGAATTGAAGCGTAGGAGCAACTTCAGAAAGATGTGTTTCTTATGAAATAAAAGTCTGAACTGATTAGAGTTTTGTTGTAAACAAATAAAGAAAACTTTTTGGGCTACTTGATTTTATGAAAAATATTGTAATATGTTTATATACAACGAAATTCAAATGTCTACAAGTGAATAATGCATAGAAATTCAAACAAAATGGTCCTGTGGCATAGACAACTAGAGTACCTACATTATAAAAGCGTACAGGATTTGTACAGAAAGCGACTGGTACACGGTAATAAATTGGATAATGATAAATTACCCATGTGGTGTGACAATGTCAACGAGGTAAGCAAGCAAGGAAACCCTTTACTGATAGAGAAGGAAGAAGTAAGCAGTTACTGAATATTGTTCATTCAGATATCTGCGGACCAATGCGAGTCAGATTCAGCGGTGGATCAAGATATCTTCTTACATTAATAGACGAATATAATAGGTGGTGCCAGGTTTTTTCCTTAAGTCAAAGAGAGAAGTTTTTGAAAAATTTAAGGAGTACAAAAGAACTGTCGAAAATCAAACTGGTAATGAAATTAAGAGAGAATTAGCTGAGAAATTGAAGATCAAAGATTGCTAGGTTTTTCTTTAGAATAGAAATTAACCAAAGTAAGAAAGGAGTAACACTTAAACAAAAAAAATATATTTCAGAGAAATTCAGAATGGTAGATTGCAATCCAATTAAAACACTGTATGACTGCCACTCATAATTTAACAGAGATTTAAAACCATTCAAAGACCCCACACGATACAGAGAATTAATTGGTACTCTAATGTACTCTAAGGTAACCGATCAAAACTGAGGCTTTACAATAACTAGCTATGTCGTTGGATGTGGTACCGCCTTCCTTTCTGCCAATAGAACCTGGATTTGAGCCTCCTTTTCCTTTTCTTATTTCACTTTTAATAGGAACTTTAATAGGGTCACTAAATAAAAACGAAAATGTCACTATCAACACTTTTCCGCAGTTGCTACCGAAACTTGGTTAAATGACGATCGTTACCTCTGCCATTGATAACTACAGAAAAGTCTCTTATTGTTAGCGACTTTTGTCAATTATTCAAAGTGTGGGCAATGTAGCAACCAGGGAATATTGTTGATAGTAACAATTTTTGTTTGAGTTGTTCGTCCTTCTTCTGTCTGAATTTAGTTATGAAAGTTACCATAATCGAAAGAGAAGAGTTGTTAATTTGGCTTGTAACCTCGGTTACTAAACCAATAAACTATGTGTAGGGTCCGGAAAAAAGAAAAGCTAAGTGAAAAACTCAATAAACCCCAAAAGTCTGCTGACGTTTCCAGAGGTACCCGATTTCCTTATGAATAAAATTTTGGAACTAGAAGGTGAGATACAGAGAGTGAAAGAGTGCTTACACAGCTTTGTCGTCTAAACTAGGGATACTATCGGTAAACACTGATGGTACCCCTACTCCTAACGCTAATCCCAAATCTTTGTCCCAACTAGCCACCCCTACTCCTGCAAAGTCTCCCAGCTCCAAAACTCAGAAAACTTCTTGGAACTCGGTCACCCCCAAGGAGGTGATGTCGAAATTGTGTAACTACGACGCACCCCACTATTTATGGTTCAGTGTTGAAATTTATGTATATTGAATTGTATTAAAGTATTTTAGACCAAGTGCCCTAAGAATTAGAAGAGCCTTCTCATAGAAAATAAACTCCTTGTTATTAAAGTAATTATTTAACGTTCTAATTGAATGGAATTATTTGGTAGCGCTAATGGTTAGACGTCTCAGTCTCAGTTTCGGCTCGTATTTTTTGACAACTCACTGACAATCTTGACAACTGATCTTTGTGTAATTTTGTTTTGATTGGTGTCCGATCCTATAATGCCCTTTGGCGAATTACAGAAAGAGGATATTTCAGCCTGCCAAAATGTGCGGAAAATGGGATCACATAAATATTAACCAACGAGCTGACCCAGCTTACAAAATCCGAGAATATGCATTCCTCAGTTAATTTAATGCTGTCTTGTTAACCAAAAGTAGTTTACCTGAAGCATTCTTCTCAATTTACAGCGCAATGTAGATTAGGCTATTATAAAGAATGAAAAATTATAACACATCTTAAAACAAATAATGTTTCATTTCCTCTTGGGAATCCAATTGTAACTGTTGCGATGACCTGTAGGAGTGTACTGAAACTACACATAAACTGTTAAAATTGTAATTTGAATTGTGCGCCTGTAGACAGTTAAGTTGTAATTTTAACACTAAATTCTTAAATATAAGTTTTTCTTCTGAAATAATAAATTCTTTTAAGAAAAATTAACAGGTTATGGAGCCAGAAAAGCCCAGGGAAGCCCAGAATGGCTTACTTACTGAGAAAAGTAATGAAGTTAACCTAAAACGTCAATACGACAATTGAAAAGTGTTTTCTCGTAACATCTGGAATAAGGGTTCTTAAATTGTCAGCAAACAATCAATTGTCATTAATTGAAAAGTTAACCGGCCGAGATAATTACGTAACATGGCGATTTGCTCTAAAAACATTCCTACAGCAAGAGGAGTTGTGGAACTGCATAGACCCCACCACATGTGTCATTGTGGACACAAAACGAGACACAAAGGCAAAAACTAAGATAAATTTACTAGTTGACTAAATAAATTACGTGCACATGCAAGAGAGCAGTACTGCAAAAGAAGTATGGGATACGTTTTCATAAGTATTTGATGACTCTTTGTTGACACGCTGTGATGGGCTGCTGCGTGATCTCTATAATACTTCACTTACTGTATGTCAAAACGTAGAGAAATATGTGAGCAAAATTATGTGTACTGCTCACAAGCTCAGAAACATTGGTTTCGCAGTTGACGATGAATGGCTAGTTACATTGCTACTCTCCGGTCTACCAGAGTCCTATCAACCAATGATTATTGCTATTGAAAGCTCCGGCATGAAGATAACTTCAATTTCTGTGAAATCAAAACTATCACAAGATGTTAAACAATCTGAAAGTGACTCAACAGTATTCTCAGTCAACAAGAACAACCACAAGAAACAAAGTAAGTAAGGGAGCTACACTTGTAATAAGTAAGGTCATAAAAGTCCTCAAATGCAAATCCAGGACCAAGAATGTTCAACAAAAAACAAGTAGTTCATCATATGCTGTTGTGTTTGAGGCAACATCCAGCCAAAATGACCCATGGCAAGTGGCTTCCGGTGCATCGTCACACATGACAAGACGTAAGAACATGCTTGAAAATATGACGGCTCCTGTCATACATAAAATCAGAGTCGCAGACAACAAAGTATAATCTGTGCAATGTTCAGTACAAGTGAGGTTGGACCATTATGACGATGAAGGTCAAAACAAAAAGGTGCTTTTTACAAAAGTATTATGTGTTCCTAAACTGGCAACAAATCTATTGTCTCTAAGTCAGATTCTTTGCGATGGTAGCCAAATAAAATTTGACGGAACAAGCTGTGTTATTATGAACAGCAGAAGTGAGGTAGTATCTTCCCACTGTGGCTTTATGTGAGGGTCGACTGGAACAGTATTAGGATTAGCATTAGTCATTTCAAATCTGTTTAAAATTTGTTCCGTATAAATACTAAAACTACTACTAAAACTCTTTTCGGTGTAGAGTCGAATTTTGCATTCCAGCAGCGAGGGAATTGTTTTAACCCATATAGTGACTTGTTCAATTTACATACCATGTTTTCGTCATGATCCAACCCTTCTTGTTAAGTCATAAATAGGTGTCTTCAAGTTCTTCATATAAAAATGCTGTCTTTACGTCTAGTTACTTGATTTTGTGAATATTTTGTACAGCCACAGATAGTAACAATCATATTGAATCTCACCTGACTGTTTGTGCAAAAGTTTCCTGGTAATCAACACGTGACATTTGACCATATCATTTCACACGCAGATGTGATTTGTAACGTGGTCATTAAATAAATGAATCACTGTCATTAAAGTTATTATAACAAATCGAAAAATCATCTCGATATTTCTTTTCTCTGTCAATTTGTTGACACTTTCGATTAAAACAAATAGAAATATATTAAAAATATAACTGAACCACAATTTGATGTAATATTAATACTATGAAAGAAACAAATCAAATTTACTTGAAAGAAGACAACTTTTTTCTAAATTACATATTTCGAATAAGGTTTAATTGGACATTGGATGTTTCGTTTATATTTTAACGTCTGGCATATGTACAAAGAAACGTAATCTTAACAACATAAATGTTATTTTCTTTTATTTGATAAACAAAATTCCTTCATTGCTATTGAAACTTGTAAGTTCGCAAAATGTCACTCAATCCCACACCCACTCCCAAATGTTCGTTTAGTTTTGTAATTACTAATTAATTAAAATTTTATTTATGTGTATATACATCCAGTTATCCTGTTTTCAATTTCATCCCTCACGTCGTCGGTATCACATATTCAAACTAAATTATAATAGTTGGAACTTCTCTTAGCAGCAATCTATTCTAATGGAAATATAAAGTTAACAAAGTTAACAAAAACAATTTCTTTTCACATGTTAATTATCTGTCAGAATCACAGACAGTTTTTGTATGTCGACGATAGATCTGCAACTAATTTGATTTCCGTGACTTTCAGGACAAGTAATCGACATCTCCACAATAATGGCATCAAGTTGCCATTATTGTAATTGTTTAAATATTCCTAACGAGTTCCTATGGAGTCCGCACGTTTTGACAACTCTGGGAATTTTGACAGCTAATGTGAGAGTATTTCGTTCTTCTTAATTGCTGTACTTATAATCGCGATACCGATTATGGAAAGAGGTTATTTTATACGACAAAACATCGCAGAACCTGGGATCCTACAGCAGTATTTGTGTAAAAAGCTACTTTAATGTGTGGGCAAAAGCACCAAGATATGCTCCAGCTTTTCTTTCACATTTACCCAAATTCATTGTAGCTTGAGCCGAACCAACTTTTCTAGAAAAACTACCGCCCAATCTATTACTCATTTTTAAATTTCAAACACATTACATTAATATCTTTTATCTAAAGTATAACTTGCGAATATGGTGTTGATTAATTTTTTTATAAAAACTAATCACTTTACATTACAATCGTTATGATTATTTACAGTGGAAAAATTACTCAAATCCAGCCCATTTAGTTTAGCAAACAATAAATCATAGCAGATTCTATCAAATGCCTTTTAAATGTCTGTATAAACAGCATCAACCTGTAAATGATTTTCAAGAGCACCAACTGTCGAGAGGTTATAAATAAGAAGGTTGGTCGCAGAAGATTTACATTTGCAAAATTCATGTTGACTCTCATTTATAATATTTTGGAACTATGGCATAATTATTTTGGAAATGATTTTTTTGGACAATTTTGGAAAACAACAAGTAAACTACCTCCATCCTTTAAGGTAGGTATAACAAACGATTTTTTACGTACGTTAGGAAATAAAGTAGATTTTAAAAACATTTTAAATTTCATTGTTAGAGGCTTTGTTAATGAGAATCCACAATTCATTCAAAACTGTAGAAGGAATATCATAAGGACCTCTATTACTAGATAAATCAAGACTTCTGAGTTCATTGAAAACATCAATCTGGACAAAATTATAATTAACTTTTTGAATATAAACAAAAATATTAGATTTGTGTCTGCATTGAAGGCTAAAAAGTGAAACAAACAGCTAACGAAGTGTAAATACTTACTTGTTTTGTTGTTTTTGTCTTTCCAATGACGAAACTGTAAGAAGTTATCAAATAATTGTTCAAGATCAGTTTTGAAATCAAATGATATTTTGTACATATTCAGGTTTCAACAGCAATGAAGGCGATATATTTATTAATCAAAAGTAAAACAAACTTTTGTTGTCTGAAGAATATGCATCGACAAAAGTGTGTGAATTGTTAATTAGACATTGCTATTCCTAACAAATGTCATAAAACTTAAACATCTTTTTTAGCTGCTTTTTTTCAATTCTGTTAAACTTATAAATTCACATCACATAATTAGGACCTTCCCACTTTCCGCATATTTTGGCAAATTGAAATAACCTCTCTCAGTAATTCGCCAAAGAGCATTATAGGATTGAACACCAAACAAAACGAAATTACACAAAGATCAGTTGCCAAGATTGTCAATGTGCTGTCAAAAAATATTAACCGAAATTGAGAACTGAGACGGCTAATCATTAGCGCTGGTTTTTCCCAAACCAATTTAAAAGTTTCTTCTCTATGAGAAGTCTCTTCTAATTCTTAGTGTACTTGGTTTAAAATACTTTAATACAATTCGATATACATAAATTTGAACAATGAATCATAACTGGTGGGGTGAATCGTAGTTAGACAATTTCGACATCACCTCCTTGGGGGTGACCGAGTTCCTGAGTTTTGGATCTGGAAGACTTTGCAGGAGTGTGGGTGGCTGGTTGGGATAAAGATTTGAGATTAGCGTTAACAACTCTTCCCTTTCGATTATGGTAACTATTATAACTAAATTCAGACAGAAGAAGAACGAACGACTCAAACAAAAATTGTTACTATCAACAATATTCCCTGGTTGCACTTTGAACAATTGACAAAAGTCGCTAACAATAAGAGACCTTTCTGTCGTTACCAATGGCAGCGGTAACAATCGTCATTTATCCAAATTTGAGTAGCAACTACGGAAAAGTGTTTGTTAAGGAATGAAATTGCACATTGATACTTGGAACCCTCTGTATAGATGCCCTAACGCAAGCGTCATGCTACGCAGGGTTTTTAGTTCTTAGTTTTTAGTCTTTGACGTTTCTAGCACACTTTGTAATAATATAATAAACGATCAGTGTTCTTGTAACATCGACTATTATTCTCGTCACACTCACACCTCAGTTTTCAAAAGTATTTGTAGTGATATTTTTGTGTTTATTTAGTGTCCATCTTTTGTCTGAATTTAGTTAGTTACCAAATTCAGACAAATGAAAAAATTTGTTTACTTGTCTGGTAACCTAGGTTACCAATCCAAGAAACAACTGAATTAAATTTTTGTTTTCGTACTATAAAGAGTTTAATAACCGAATTAGCGATAATGAAATGGGAAAACAGCAAGTGTGCCTGCAAAAGGTCGAGTGGTTCCGAATCCTATTGGAACCGGACGGCACATCGCCAGTCCCGTTCCACAAGAAGTTCCTACTAAGAGACAAAAACCGTGAAAGAAGGAAAGGAAAAGGCGGTTCAAATCCAGGTTCTATTGGCAGAAAGAAAGGTCACCCGCCCGGTAAACCCTGAGCACGACTCCGTTCCAAGTTCCGAAAGAGTTAACTATCTAAAGTAAGTAACAACAGCAAAATTCGGCAAAGCGCCTCACCGACATCAGACCCCCAAATGGAGTTAGACATAACGTTAATATGAACAATAAAATAGAATAAAGTGTGTTAAAAAACAATAACAATTGACAAATGAAGGCGACCGAGGTAACCTTGGTGATCAAGAAACAGTGAGAGTCAGTTTGAGAGAAACAGCTCAAGAGCTCAGTAGTAGCCGTCTTTTTTGTTGATTCATCCTTTGTATTTCAATTATTTGATTGAATAAATTACTGCAATTTCTTGCATATTCTCTGAGGTTATGGGCCCAGTGCGTGCAGGATAAAGTTATACAATTGAGGTTGAAAGTCAATTGTGGTGAAGGCAACAGACAAAGATGGCGAACGTTACTGTAAATAACATTCTAAAAATTCAACAATTCGATGGCACGAATTTTAGCAATTGGAAATATCGTGTGGGAATTTTGCTTGATGAAATGGAGTTGACAAGATTCATCGAGGAATCGTTGGAGGTCATTCTTACAGCGGAAAAAGATGTGACAAAACATCCTACGATTAAGTTGAATGAAAGAAAATGTGTTTCGATATTAGTACAGTCAGTTCATGATAGCCAACTTGAGTATGTTCGCGAAAAAGCTCGGGCAAAGGACATGTTCGACACATTATGCACGATTTTCGAAAGGAAAAGTGTGGCGTCGCAAGTTTTATTACGAAAACAATTGCTGACAATGAAATATAATGAGTCGGATGATATGATAAGTTACCTTTTGCAATTTGATAAGAGAATTCGAGAGTTAAAGTCAACGGGAGCTAAAATGGAAGAGCTTGATGTGGTTGTACATTTGTTGATTACTATGCCAAGAGGTTATGATAACCTAGTGACACCATCGGAAACGATGGATCAATCAAAGTTAACTGTAGAATTTGTTAAAACGCGGTTAATGGATGAGTACAATAAGCGGACTGGTGTAAATGGTTCAAGTAAATCAATTGAGCCTGGAGCAATGTTTGCTGGGAATAAGACAATTATATGTCATTTGTGTAAAAAACATGGACACAAATAGGCTCAATGTTTTCGCAATAAAAACAAAAAAGAGAGGTCAAATAGAGAAAGCGCAAACAGAGCAAGCGGTTCATCGATGTATGCAATTGCTGAAGATGGTACCAAAGAGAATTTGGCAGAATCGAAGGCATTTAACGCTCAATTGCAGCAGAATAGCGGTAATTACGCGGAAATAAAATTTGTTTTAGATTCTGGAGCGACTCAGCATATGGTGAATCAGAAGATGTTCTTCGATAAATTTGGAACCAATTGACGAAATAAGCATTTCGGTTGCCAAGAAAAATCAAAGCATTGTTGCAAAGCAACGTGGTGACATTCTCGTTAAAACATTTCACCATGGTGACACATCGGTAAAAACAATGGAGGACGTTCTATTCGTGAATGATTTCGAGTTTATGTAATTAAATTAACTTTATAAAATTGGAATATCAAGTGACACATAATTATGAAATTTAAAATCAAAGAAGCATGAACCATTGTATATTATAATGTATTTATATATAATAGTATACAATAATAAAATAAAAGCAATATTAATTCTAGAAAATGCCGAAAACGCGTAGATTTGCTTCTTGGACTAAGAGACGTGGAAAAAAATCAAAAGTTCAAGTAAATGTACAAAGAAAAAGGGAAGTAGAGAAAATAGGATCATATATTGTGGATAAACTTTTAGAACGAGTTGAGAATTATAAAGAATCTACCCAATGTTCCCGATATATTTTAAATGAGATACTAGATAATATTTTCAATTCACGTCCAAACGAAGAAGCTCTTAGTCCATGTGGTACAACAACCCCGTTACGTTCTGTTAGAACTAAGTCTAATTTAACCCCATGCAAAAGTGAAAGAAAAACGTTTTTAGAAATAAATGAAGAATATGAACGTTTTTATTCAAATTGGCAAAATTCATCTTTTTTGGAAACCATATCTGACGGCGACGACTTAATTAGTATTATTTTAGAATTGAAAATTTTCCTTTGGATATAGAAGTTGTTCCTGAAATCAATTCATTGACAGGTTATCGAATTGTAGATATCAGATACTTCCTAAATATAACAACTAAAATTCAAGTACAACACAACAAGAGGTGCACTGGTGGACAATTAGTTTATCTAAAAGAAGTGCGATGTGGGTTAAGAAGCACATTTATTTTAAAATGCAACATTTGTGACAAAGAAGTATCAGTTTCAACAGAAAATCCGAAAACAAGGTCCAAAATTAATAGAGCAGCTGAATGGGGAACATTTTCAGTAGGAAGCACCTACTCACATTTAATGGAATTATTGAAAGTAATGGATATTCCATGTTTATCTAAAAATTTGTATTATAAAATTCAAAATGAATTGGATCAGGTGTGTTATAGTACCATTACTGAAATTTTTATTGTTTTTATACATGAAATATTATAGGTATGGAAAGAATCATTATGGCTTGCTTTGGAAGAAGCTGGAAAATTAGAACGTGAAGCTGCAATTAAGGAAGGACATGTAGATTCACATGGCATTCCATATATAACTGATGGATATTTAGATTGAGGATGGTCTAAACGAAGCTATGGACATACGTATAATGCAAATTCTGGAGCTGTAAGTTTATAATATATTCGGATATGTAACAAATAACATTTTATGTTATAATTTGTAGGCTGTTATAATAGGGAAAACAACAGGAAAAGTATTATTCGTAGGTATAAGGAATAAATATTGTTGTATTTGCGCTAGAGCCGAAAACAATAATGAAGCTGCTAAAACACATATTTGTTTTAAAAATTGGTCCGGTTCATCATCTTCAATGAAACAGGATATAATAGTAGAGGGATTTAATAACAGCATAGAAATGCATGGGTTGAAATACTTAAAATTTATTGCAGATGGTGATTCCTCAGTTTTTAAAAATATTAAAGAAAAGGTACCATATAGACACGAGGTAAACTTGTAATATAAAATAATAGATAAGTTTTACAAATATTTACACAATACTTTTTAGGTTGTTAAAATTGAATGCATGAACCATGTATTAAAAAATTTCAGTAAAAACCTTTACAAAATTAAAAAAGATACTCAAGGGGTCCCTGTTGACGCCAGAAAGATGTTAAAAAGCGATACTATTAATGAACTAAATAAATCAGTTCAATCTGCAATTTACGCAAATACGCAGGATCCAGAAAATCTAAGAGCCGATATTAGAAATACAATATATCACGTTTATGGTAATCACAGTGCTTGCAAACAGTATTTGTGCACCAATACTGGAGACGTTTCTAATGATCGAACAACTCAACTTATATCTTCTGGCCTGCATCACCATCTTTTTGGTGCTATTGAGCAATTATTAATGAAGGCTGATTTTCTTCTTGATAAAGAAACCAACAATAAAGCAGAAATTTTTATGAATATAATGGCTCGTTTCAATATGGGAAAAAGATTGAACTTGATTCAAAGAAATTCATTTCAAATACGAGCTCATTTAAGCGTCCTCTCTTACAATTATGGTTCAGATTGGCATACAAAACCTTGGAAATCATATTTTAATGAAAGTCCGTGTAAAAATCTAAAAAAATTTATAAGTGCTCAGGGTAATGAAAAAGAGCGGAAGCGCAAAAATCCTTATGATAGGGAATCTGTAAAAAAAAGTATCAAATTTTCAGGAGATTCTAACTATGGTCCTAACATAGCGGAAACATATGTTTCAGATAGTGATATCAACTCAGCAGTACAAAATTTGTGCGAACGTTTGAAGGTGGTATGTGCTTTATGTATATATACATATATACTCCTACTTCTAACCCTAACACCAAGCCTTCCTCCCGACCAGCCACCCCACACCTCCAAAACGCAGAAGTCTTCCACAAAGTGGGATACGCCTATGGAGGTGTTCTCGAAATCCTGACGACGCACCCCTGTGCTCACCGAAAGGACACGGAAGCACTGGAAGTATTTGTTTCCATTAAGGTCAAAATACAAAAGTTAATAGTTAGAACATGCCTGCTTACAAGGCGACGTGGAATGATAATGCAAGGTACTCAGTAAAACGCTTATTGACTATCTTACAACATTGGTGGGCTGTATACAACTAACTCTGCTCTTACAACTTAACTCTGTTTCTATAACTAGGCTCTTCTGTTGTTTTTATTCTCCGTTGTCATCACAACCGTTATACACGATGTCTAGATATTCTAACATAACTTGCCTCGAGTGAATTGGACCAATGATGAGTAAGTATAGTGTTTGCATGAGTACTGAGGTTTACACTTTAAACTATCAATTATCATTGGTTGATTGTGTCTTATGAAATTTTATACAATATGTTCCTACTTTATCTACATGTAAAAAAATTAAAAACTAAGTTTCCTAAGTTGTTCTCTAAAGAGCTTATAAAATTAACTATTCGTTATTCATTTGTAGACATTTGAATTCCATTCCCATAATCAAATTTCAATGTTTTATTTATTAATTCGTTATTCATTTGTAGATATTTGAATTTCGTTGTCATAAACTAATTTCAATTTTGTTCATTAAATCAGGTAGACCAAAAAGTTTTCTTTACTTGTTTACCAACAAACTTTAATCAGTGCAAACTTTTATTTCATACGAACCACATCTCTCTGAAGTTGCTTCTACGCTTCAATTCAAAATTATTAGTTAAATATTCTCGCTTTTATTAATGAGTCCCTGCCTCATTGGAAATGATAATCGGAAGAAATACTTGTGTATAGTAATACTAGAAATGAAACAGATCGTATCAAACTGTTATTTTTAGGGAATATTTTTGTCTAAATTCATTAATTTACTTACAGGAATCCCAACTAAACAAAGAATAAGTACTTTAATTAATTTGTTTTCAGAATAAATTAAGATTGAAATCTTAAAGTACGATGCAAAAGGCAAATGGTGTAAAGATTCTAGTGGCCCAAGAATTGGATTTAAATGTAAGTATAATTTTCATCTGTATTCAAGATTTTTATAATTAATAACATATTTTATGTTAAAACACACAATTAAATTATTTAAATTAAATGAAAAACAAATAAAATTGGTATATATAATAAAATTAATCTTTAATATTAATTTTATATATCTTTTTTAAAGTATTTCGACGATTCGTTGGGCACGAGGAGTTACGTTCACATGGAAAGGCTGATTACAATTATATAAATGAAGATGAAATGAGCCACGACAAAACCTGACGACATCGGCAAATATTTTCTCTGAGGCTATGAAATATGAATAAAAATCTAAGAAATCCGAAAATAGTACAAGAAAAAATCACAATAAAGAAGAAAACATCATTACCAAGAAACCGTATTCAAAAGTTCTACCAAAAAGGCTGAGGACTGGAATGTTTCCATTGGAGTTCCACATATCTATCTCTGTATATAGCAAGTACTTTCAATTTATGGAAATGTTTCCATAGTGTGGATCTAGGTTTCAACTCATCTATCATCTGAGAATGAAGCTTGTTTATAGCAATTATAATTTTAGATTAGTGCCGAAGTAATTTTTCCTTAAATTTTAATCTTTACTGTAATCACTAAATGTGTTTCCTAAAAAAATATGTTGCATATAACTTTTAAGTACCTCCACTGAATAGTTGAAGGTTAAAAAAATCGACAATAGGTCGAAACCATTTATTAACAACCAAACTTATATTAAATTAACCACATAACTTAAAGGTACACAAAATAGTTTTATTTGGAAAATTATATTATATATAAATATTTGGGAATCACATTTATAGTCATTTAGTGTGGGTTGAAATATAAGGATGAATTTGATTCGGAACAGTTCTACCATTTAGTACAACTCATCTCATCTCGATATTTCTTAGCTCTGTCAATTTGTTGACACTGTGGATTCAAACGAATAGAATTATACCAAAAAATATAACTGAACCACAACTTGATGTAATATTAATACAATGCAAGATCAAATAAAATTTACTTGAAAGACGACATCCCTCACCTCTCTTAGCAACAAAATATATATCGGCATTTAAGTATAAAGTTAACAATGTTAACAAAAACAATTTCTATTCACATGTTAATTATCTGCAGAATCACAGACAGTATTTCTTTGATTCAAAATAAATGTCGACGAGAGATCTGCAACTGATTTGATTTCAGTGACTCGTAATCGAAACCTTCAGACAGTAGGTTGCTATTGTTGTAAATGTTTAAATATTTCACCTTTTTAAATCAAAAGATAATTCACGTAGTTGATTCTTTAAGCAAGAATTAGTGAGCGGCAAATTTCAACTAAGTACTGAATTTTTTCTGACACGTTTGGTTGGATTATTACCCTCAAATAACACAAAGATACCAATCTTTCCAAATTTGCTAATTTTATGTCAAAATTTAATTAGATTCCTCATCTCAAGATGACAACTTCAAATAATGTCAACACATTTTATTAACAAAATCATGAAAAAGTGATTTCTACTTTACAATTTGCTGATTTGCAATCTTTGTTCAGATGAAATTTATAATTAATAGCTCTATCATTTGTAATTTTGTTGAAATTTTCATCTACGTTTGTGCATATATATTTTAAGTGTCTCCACGTTTTCTTGAGAGCTGACAAATTGGACAACTTGGCCTTAGTTGCTGATTTATAATCGCGATTATAGGAACCTGGGATCCTATTAAGTAGTATTTAAAATTTAAATTTTAAAAAATCTTTATAAGCATTCAAGAGGTGAAACACAATTTACTTTACCTACTTCCACCATATTTGCTTTAAAATGAAGTTCACATCGTGGTGGTGAATCAAAATTTGAAGATTGTGATGCACAATATAAATTGAACTTTGCTAATGTTATTTGATGGGATAAGAACCCTTTAGAAGATAAATAAAAGTTGCTCAAGTTTTTTGTGCTCTTCGCAATAACTTAATGAACAAGTTTAGAAGGTAAATTTACCAAAGAATAGTTTTGTACATAATCTGGATTCAATAGCAACGAAGGCAGTTTGTTTATCAAACAAAAGAAACACATTCAATATTCATACATTCTTCCTTTCTATTTACCTGGAAGAATATCATCATCTAACACATGTCTGATCGGTATTCCAAATAAATGCTTTTCTAAGAAAATTGTGTCTCAATTCCTGACTCTGTTATAGCGTAAGCTTTATTTTCAATAATAAGATGTTTTTTCGCATTGTAAATTAAATTGTTTCAGAAGAATGTTACACTGTTAACTGTCACAGGAGGATAGCTCCGTCATTATTATTATAGAATCCTGTGTTCAGAATCTTTCGACAATTTAGAATATCATCTTTCTATATTTGGTATCGCCAATATAAAATCGACCAACAAGCAAAATGAAATAACTGAAATATCAGTTGTCAGTCAGTTGTCAAAACAAACGTACAGGTCCAGAGTTCTCAAAAACTTATTCTCCTGTTTTAAGAAATTGTTAGTAAATAATTTCATTATTTATTCCATATGGTATTACTCAAGCCTTAACCATTATGTTAAACCCTACACATTTTCCATTTAAATTCAATCCATTGATGTTAATCATCAAATTTGACTCTTTTAAGAAATTATGTGTTATGAATTGAATGATGAGATACCTAGTGTTCTCAAGTTTCACAGCATCTCTTGAATGTTGAAATTGTTAATATTTTAAATTAAGTTTTGGGAACAGTTGTAAATAACAGTTGCTAGGTTACAACAAGAGTTCTATTGTTTTTTAAATTTGGATTCCCTTAGATACATAATTTATTGCAGTTAATCAAGGCGGAATATTGTAACAATTACATTAATAACGAAATATATCTATTTTAGAGCCCTGATTTCAAATAGTGTTAATTAATCATGAAACTCTCGGAAATCAAGCCACATGAAAATTTCCCGTGGGCTTTAATTTTGCTGTATCAAAATATTACCAATTATATTTAAAGTTCACTTAAATAAAGTTAGGAGATAAGATATATTAACAAAACACCAAAATGTCTTAGAAACTGTAAAAAAAAATCCCGATTTGTATATATATCAAAAGTTAACCAAAGTTATACAATATTACAGAGTACAGAGAGTATTTAGTGCAAAATATCGTGTTATATATACCGCCCCTTTGGTTGACTGAATCAACGCACTACAACGCCGTATAATCAAATTGAGACATCCCTAATTAAAAATCGCTCCGTTATTTTCCTTCTTTCAAAAAAATCTTTGGTCACTGTGTTTTTCATTCTCTTCTACAATATGATTTATTCAATCAATTTTTGAAGATAATTTTTGCAATACCCTCAAAAATTATTTCTTTTTACAGATTGCAAATTTAAATAAAGCATCTTGAGAACTCCATCTACATCCCAACGCATATGGAGAGTTACCACCACGATATTAACATATTTTTGAAGCAAGTATGGAGCATACAGGTAAAGCAAGTAAATTGTGTCTCACTTCTTGAATGTCTATAAGAGCATAAACTTTCATTTCAATTATGATATACCTTATTACAGATATTTTAGAAGAATACTGCTTAATAGGATACAAGGCTCCCAGAAAATTGTGAAATAGTGTGAATTACTATTTCATGATTTGGTTTATAAATTGTGATAACATTATTTGAACTTGTCATCCAGACATGAAAAATCTAAATAATTTGCGACATAAAATTATCAAATATGGAAAGATTGGTATATTAGTGTTGTTTGAGGGTGATAACTAATGGTGAAGGAGAAAAATTCAGTGCATAGTTGAAATCTGTCGCTCACTTATTCAAGCTGGAAGAATCAACTACGTGAATTTACTGTTTATTTAAAAAGGTGAAATATTTAAACAGTTACAAAAATAGCAACTTACCGTCTGAAGGTTTAGATTACGAGCCCTGCAAGTCACTGAAATCAAATCAGTTGCAGATCCCTCTTTGACATTTATTGCTGCTGAATAGATTGCTGCTAAGAGAAGTTTCAACTATTATAAGGTGAGGAATAGAATTGAAAACAAGATAACTAGCCTGATGTATAAACACATAAATAAAATTTTAATTAATTTGTAATTACAAAATAAAACGAGTGGGTGTGTGACTGAGTGACATTTTACAAACTTTCAAGTTTCAATAGCAAGGAATTGTTTGTCAAAAAATAAAATAACATGTCAAATTATGTTTCTTTATGGCATATGTCAGAAGTATGTAATTTAGAAAAAAGTTGTCTTCTCTCAAGCAAATTTGATTTGATTCTTACATTGTATTAATATAACACCAAATTGTGGTTCAGTTATATCTTTTCTTATAATTCGTTTCAATCCACGGTCTCAGCAAATTGACAGAGCAAAGGAATATCGTGATGATTTTTCAATTTGTTATAATATTTTTGATGGTAGAACTGTTTCGAATCAATCTCATCCTTGTATTTCAACCTACAGTGGATGACCATAAATGAGATTCCCAAATATTTAAATATAACATAACTTTACAAATAAGACTACTTTGTTTAACTTATGTCGATATTTTAATACTAGTTTGGTGTTATAAAATGGTTTCAACACATTGCCAATTTTTTCAACCTCCAATTATTCAGTGGAAAAATATACAGATATATATATATATATATATATATATATATATATATATATATATATATATATATATATATAGTTATTTAGGAAACACCTTTTCCGTCATAAATTACAGATTAAAATATAAGCAAAAACAACTACAGCACCATTCTAATATTATAATTACTATAAACATGCTTAATTCACAGATGTTAGATGAGTTGAAACGTATGCCCATACTATGGAAAACTTTCCATAAAATGAAAGTACCTGCTTTAGTCCTCAGCCTTTTTGATAGATTGTGATTTTTTCTTGTACTTTTTTCGGATTTCTTGCATATTTTTTCATATTTCATAGCCTCAGAGAAAATAGCATGCCCTCAATCTCCGGAGATCTATCTTTCAACACTCTAATCCGGAGATTGCATGCTTGCATGATATCCAACCCTGTGAATCCGACAGATACAAGAGACCTTGTCTCTTGGCTGTCTAGACCTCTGCGTCTCTTTGGGACATCTTTTCTTTACCATGTAGCGATTGTTACGTACCTCTTTAGTTTTCCCTTCTATTTTCTTAAACCTTTGTGGTTAATTACTCTTAGGCCATGATCTTCGCATCGGTGCCCGGAGAGGCCTCCTTGTTCCAAAAAACAAAAATCATAATTTATTCTGAAAACAAATCAATGTGTTGTTTTATGGAGCGTTATTCCGTGTTTAGTTGGGAATTCCTGTAAGTATAAGTAATGAATTTAGCCAAAATTATTCCCTAAAAATAACAGTTTGGTACGATCGGTTTCATTTCTAGCACTACTGTACATAAGTATTTCTTCTAATTACCATTTTCAATGAGAAAGAACCTGTTTTTTATGTGTAATAGTTTCTGCTCGAAAGACCAATGTTTTGTATGTGCTGGACTAGTAAAACTGCCAAGTTTGTGATTTTTCTGTTTATTTTGCTCGGAGCATCTGAACGTTGTGTGTTGCTCTCGAGCTTACTTAAAAGTAAGTAACTTAAAGCTAATTCACCCTAACTAACTAAGGGGAGGGGGTTTCGCATTAGACGTTGCCAATGTTGACAAATGCTCTAACATGCCGCCCGCCTTGAAAATACAATTTTCAATAGAAAAATTGAATATAATTAATACATTGGAAATCAGAATAGGAGTCATAATAGAAAAGTCAATCACAAGGTAGCGCACACACTTTCGAAATTGCTCGTTTTAGCACACCGGTTGTGCTTTTTACACTCACTACACGCACTTCTCCATCTTCACCAGGATGTAACTCAAGAATGCGTCCCATACGCCACTGTAGAGGGGGCAGTTGATCGTCCTTAATGATGACAAGATGTCCTGGTTTGAGGATGTGTTGACCCGCTTATTTCCATTTCAACCTGGCTTGGAGTTCGGACACGTACTCTTTTTGCCAACGTTGCCAAAAGTGGTGTTTCAGTTGATCCAGTCGTTGGTAATTATTGAGTCGGTTGACAGGAATGTGGGAAAGGACAGGTTCAGGAATTGAAGTTAAACATTTGCCAATTAGAAAATGACCCGGCGTTAACGGAGCCTTTGAAGCCATGCAAACGAAGACACAAACATAAGCCTTTATGATTTTTGCACCTCTTGTTATTCTATCTTTCAACAAAAATGGTCCTGCGTAATCCAAACCAACGTTTGTGAAAGGATTGAACTGATTAACGCGGCATTCAGGCAGATTACCCATCAAATATTCCGTATTCGTTGGCTTAGCCTTAAAACATCGAATACATTTCCGAATTATTCCTCGACATACGGTGCGACCTGAGATTGGCCAATAATTATCCCGTACGGAATATAATAATTGTTGAGGTCCGCAATGTAACAGTCTGACATGCTCATTTCTGAGGACCAATTCTGTTAAAACATGACTCCTTGGTAAGATGACAGGATGTTTTTTGTTAAAATTATAATCACCGTTAACCAATCGACCACCCACATTAAATTGCCGTTATCAATAAACGGATTTAAAGACAATAGTCTGCTTTTTTTATTAATTGGCCTTTTATTTACCAAATCATTATACTCAGTAACAAATGTAGTTTGTTGCATTACACGTAGCAAAACTACCATAGAATTTTTTAATTCGGTACAGCTCAGAGGGCCAGATAGTTTTTTTTCTTTACAATTTGAAATAAATCTTAACATGTATGCAACAACGCGCTTTAATTTTGTTATCGACGAATATCGTATGAAGATGGATTCGTCTGTAATGGTTGTTTGCAAACAAACAGTTTTTTGCTCTGGAATTATATTCGGTTCAGATTCCGTAAATTCTGGCCATTCTGACTTATCTTTAATGAGCCACTGTGGGCCATTTGACCAAAACGTGGAGGTTTTTAAAACATCTGCATTCGTACCTCGTGATAATAAATCTGCAGGATTTGACTGAGACCTTACATGATTCCATTGTTCTTGTTTTGTAAGTGACTGAATCACACCCACGCGATTTGCAACAAAGGTTTTCCAACGCGATGGACAACCTCGTATCCAACAAAGAACAATCGTGGAATCTGACCAAAATAATTGTGCTTGAATGTTGAGTATGATTGATCGTCGTACTTTGTCTGTTAATTTTGCGAGTAATGTTGCAGCGCATAATTCAAGCCTTGACAATGATACCTGTTTAATTGGCGCAACCTTTGATTTGGAACAAAGCATTTGAACAAAGTACTGATTTTTAACCTTACATCGTAGGTAAATACAGGCACCGTAAGCCGTTTCAGACGCGTCTGCAAAACCGTGGAGCTCACATTCCTCGTACTCTGGCTTCAACACAAACCGATCAATCTTCAAATTATTCAAATTTTGAATATTATTTACAAATTCTGACCATAGACTGGATAAATGAACAGATATGGGATCATACCAATCTAGTTTTTGTAACCACAATTTTTGAATAAGGATTTTTCCCAAAATTGTGACAGGTGCAATCAATCCCAAAGGATCAAATATTTGACCTATTGTTGACAAAATGAAACGTTTGGTTGGAAATTGTTGAGAATATTTAAGCTGACTTGTTTCAAATTGAATAATGTCGTTACAAGCATTCCATAGTATACCAAGCGTCTTATTATTGTCATTTGGTCCCAAATGAATTAATCCAACATTTAAATTGTTATTTACTTGAAATTTAGATAACAATTCTGAATCATTACACAACCATTTGCGCAGTTCGAACTTGCCCCGTTGTAAGATGTTTGACAGTTCTCGCTGAATGCGCAGTAACTCTGCCTTTGAATTAGCACCCGTAATCACATCGTCTACATAGAAATCATTCTCAATGATCCTGCTAATTTCGGGAAACTCTGTTGAGTGATCCATAGCTAATTGTTTCAAACATCTAACACTTAAGAATGGTGCTGATGCTGTGCCGTAAGTTACGGTTGCCAGCTCATAGGTTTGTATTGCTTCATTTTTGTTGAATCTCCAAAATATTCTTTGCATGCATCGTTCATCAAAATGAACCAGAACTTGACGATACATTTTTGATATATCTCCTGTGAGAACATATTGATTAATTCGGAATCTCAATAGTATGGAAAACAACTCATTTTGTATGGTCGGGCCGCTGCATTGAACATCATTTAGCGAAAGACCGCTACTTGTCTTGGCCGACGCATCAAATACAACACGTATTTTTGTTGTCAAACTTGATTCATTTAAAACCGCATGATGAGGTAAATAATATTGAGTACCAATCTTCTCATCACCTACATCCTCGACTTGTTTCATGTGTCCTAGGTCGATATATTCTTGCATGAATTCATCGTAACTTTGTTTTAAATGGCTATTTTGCGCTAATTTTCTTTCTAGCGGCTGAAATCTATTTAATGCTCCTTGCCTTGATTCGCCTAGCAGACCTTTTTTGTCGTTAAACAGAATTCGTACAATGAATCTGCCAGACGAGTCGCGCTCATAATGATCTTTAAAATGATTCTCGCAAAACTGTTCCCTTTCATTAAATATTTGATACGAATCACCTATTTCCTCTATTTCCCAAAAACGCTTCACGATTTCATCAGTTTTGTTTACGACTAAACAATTGACTGAATGCCTCTGATTCCCTTTACTCCAACCTCCTATAACGATCCACCCAAAGGACGTATTTTGCAGCATAGGATTATGTTTTCCCAGTGAAACACGCTCAGGCAGTAGAACCTTCCAAAATATGTCGGCACCCAATAGGATGTCGATATCATTGCATATATTGAAAGTAGGATCTGCCAAAGTAATACGACTTGGAAGTGTAAAGTTATATTTTGGAATTGTAGTGGAAGGTATGGGTTCTGCCTTTTGCCACATTTTCGACAACTAAATGAATGGCATGTTTTTGTGTTGTGTCCCTGTCTTAAACAGTTTAGACACAGCTTAAGCCTTTTAGTTTCTGAGATACGGTCATTTATTGAGAGCCCTTTAAATTTATTACAGTTGTAAATTGCATGATCCAATAATAACAACTGACCTTGACAGACACAGTGGCATATGCGCTTGATTTGAATGGTTTGTTCTTTGGCTTTTTAGACCTTTCATGTTCCAGTTTCTCTAAAAGCTCACAACGCCCTTTTAGAAATTTATACATATCCGCCATGTTTGGAATTTGTGAGTTGTTGTTGACGATCTCCCATTCGCGTCGGGTAATATCATCCATATTGGTTGCGATTATGTAAATTATAAGAGTATCCCACGTATCTGTCGGCTCGCCCAAAGATTTTAGAGCACGCAAGTTTTTTGTCACAGAGTCGCAGAGATCTCGCAATTGAACATGCGATTCCTTTGTAACATTTGGATGATCGAAAATGCCTTTAATATGATTGTGAATTATTAGGGACTTGTTCTCGAACCTATCTTCTAACAATTGCCAAGTAATATAATTATATGCAGTAATTTCAATGGACTCGAGCAGCATCCCCTTGAAGACACGAGCGCTGGATCCGTTGCCAATTGAACACTAATTGCTGTTTTCGGTACGACGGAACTTATCGCCACGTATCCTTCTGTGTGTTGAACAGGTGTTTTCCGTTCGCCCTTGCTTCTTGCTAATCTTGTACACGTAAATCCGGCTCGAAGGACCAATGTTTTGTATGTGCTGGACTAGTAAAACTGCCAAGTTTGTGATTTTTCTGTTTATATTGCTCAGAGCATCTGAACGTTGTGTGTTGCTCTCGAGCTGACTTAAAAGTAAGTAACTTAAAGCTAATTCACCCTAACTAACTAAGGGGAGGGGGTTGCGCATTAGACGTTGCCAATGTTGACAAATGCTCTAACAGAACCTCATTAATAAAGAGAGAATATTTAACTATTAATTTCCTGTGGCATAGACAACTACAGTACTTACATTGCAAAGGCTTACAGGATTTGTACAGAAAGCGATTGGTACACGGTAATAAATTGGATAATGATAAATTACCCATGTGGTGTGACAATGTCAACGAGGTAAGCAAGCAAGGAAACCCTTTACTGACAGAGAAGGAAGAAGTAAGTAGTTACTGAATATTGTTCATTCAGATATCTGCGGACCAATGCGAGTCAGATTCAGCGGTGGATCAAGATATCTTCTTACATCAATAGATGATTATAATAGGTGGTTCCAGGTTTTTTCCTTAAGTCAAAGAGAAAAGTTTTTGAAAAATTTAAGGAGTACAAAAGAGCTCTCAAAAAACTAACTGGTAATGAAATTAAAAGAGAATTAGCTGAGAAATTGAAGATCAAAGATTGCTAGGTTTTTCTTTAGAATAGAAATTAACCAAAGTAAGAAAGGAGTAACACTTAAACAAAAAAAATATGTTTTAGAGAAATTCAGAATGGTGGATTGCAATCCAATTAAAACACTGTATGACTGCAACTCAAAATTTAACAGAGATTTAAAACCATTCAAAGACCTCACACGATACAGAGAATTAATTGGTACTCTAATGTACTCTAATGTAACCGGCTTTACAATAATTAGCTGTGTCGTTGGATGTGGTACCGCCTTCCTTTCTGCCAATAGAACCTGGATTTGAGCCTCCTTTTCCTTTTCTTATTTCACTGTTCTTGTCTTTTAATAGGAACTTTAATAGGGTCACTAAATAAAAACGAAAATGTCACTACCAACACTTTTCCGCAGTTGCTACCGAAACTTGGTTATATGACGATCGTTACCTCTGCCATTGATAACTACAGAGAAGTCTCTTATTGTTAGCGACTTTTTTCAATTATTCAAAGTGTGGGCAAGGTAGCAACCAGGGAATATTGTTGATAGTAACAATTTTTGTTTGAGTTGTTCGTCCTTCTTCTGTCTGAATTTAGTTATAAAAGTTACCATAATCGAAAGAGAAGAGTTGTTAATTTGGCTTGTAACCTCGGTTACTAAACCAATAAACTATGTGTAGGGTCCGGAAAAAAGAAAAGCTAAGTGAAGGTGAGATACAGATAGTGAAAGAGTGCTTACACTGCTTTGTCGTCTAAACTAGGGATGCTATCGGTAAACTCTGATAGTACCCCTACTCCTAACGCTAATCCCAAATCTTTGTCCCAACTAGCCACCCCTACTCCTGCAAAGTCTCCCAGCTCCAAAACTCAGAAAACTTCTTGGAACTCGGTCACCCCCAAGGAGGTGATGTCGAAATTGTGTAACTACGACGCACCCCACCATTTATGGTTCAGTGTTGAAATTTATGTATATTGAATTATATTAAAGTATGTTAGACCAAGTACCCTAAGAATTAGAAGAGCCTTCTCATAGAAAATAAACTTCTTGTTATTAAAGTAATTATTTAACGTTTCTAATTGAATGGAATTATTTGGTAGCACTAATGGCTAGTCGTCTCAGTCTCAGATTCGGCTCGTATTTTTTGACAACTCACTGACAATCTTGACAACTGATCTTTGTGTAATTTTGTTTTGTTTGGTGTCCGATCCTATAATGCTATTTGGCGAATTACAGAAAGAGGATATTTCAGTCTGCCAAAATGTGCGAAAAATGGGATCATATAAATATTAATCAAGGAGATGACACAGCTTACAAATTCCGATAAAATGCATTCCTCAGTTAATTTAATGCTGTCTTGTTAACCCAAAGTAGTTTACCTGAAACATTCTTCTCAATTTACAGCGCAATGTAGCTTAGGCTATTATAAAGAATGAAAAATTATAACACAACTTAAAACAAATAATGTTTCATTTTCTCTTGGGAATCCAATTGTGACTGATGCGATGACCTGTAGGAGTGTACTGAAACTACACATAAACTGTTAAAATTGTAATTTGAATTGTGCGCCTGTAGACAGTTAAGTTGTAATTTTAACACTAAATTCTTAAATATAAGTTTTTCTCCTGAAATAATAAATTCTTTTAAGAAAAATTAACAGGTTATGGAGCCAGAAAAGCCCAGGGAAGCCCAGAATGGCTTACTTACTGAGAAAAGTAATGAAGTTAACCTAAAACGTCAATACGACAATTGAAAAGTGTTTTCTCGTAACATCTGGAATAAGGGTTCTTAAATTGTCAGCAAACAATCAATTGGCATTAATTGAAAAGTTAACCGGCCGAGATAATTACGTAACGTGGCGATTTGCTCTAAAAACATACCTACAGCAAGAGGAGTTGTGGAACTGCATAGACCCCACCACATGTGTCATTGTGGACACAAAACGAGACACAAAGGCAAAAACTAAGATAAATTTACTAGTTGTCTAAATAAATTACGTGCACATGCAAGAGAGTAGTACTGCAAAAGAAGTATGGGATACGTTTTCATAAGTATTTGATGACTCTTTGTTGACACGCTGTGATGGGCTGCTGCGTGATCTCTATAATACTTCACTTACTGTATGTCAAAACGTAGAGAAATATGTGAGCAAAATTATGTGTACTGCTCACAAGCTCAGAAACATAACGAAACGGTTTCGCAGTTGACGATGAATGGCTAGTTACATTGCTACTCTCCGGTCTACCAGAGTCCTATCAACCAATGATTATTGCTATTGAAAGCTCCGGCATGAAGATAACTTCAATTTCTGTGAAATCAAAACTATCACAAGATGTTAAACAACCTGAAAGTGACTCAACAGTATTCTCAGTCAACAATACCAACCACAAGAAACAAAGTAAGTAAGGGTGCTACACTTGTAATAAGTAAGGTCATAAAAGTCCTCAAATGCAAATCCAGGACCAAGGATCATCAATAAAAGAAGAAATGGAAGAAACAAATCAAATTTACTTGAAAGAAGACAACTTTTTTCTAAATTACATATTTCGAATAAGGTTCAATTGGACATTGGATGTTTTGTTTATATTTTAAGGTCTGGCATATGTCACAAGGAATCGTAATCTTAACAACATAAATGTTATTTTCTTTTATTTGATAAACAAAATTCCTTCGTTGCTATTGAAACTTGAAAGTTCGTAAAATGTCACTCAGTCCAACACCCACTCCCAAATGTTCGTTTAGTTTTGTAACTACTAATTAATTAAAATTTTATTTATGTGTATATACATCTAGTTATCCTGTTTTCAATTTCATCCCTCACGTCGTCGGTATACATATTCAAACTAAATTATAATAGTTGGAACTTCTCTTAGCAGCAATCTATTCTAATGGAAATATAAAGTTAACAAAGTTAACAAAAACAATTTCTTTTCACATGTTAATTATCTGTCAGAATCACAGACAGTTTTTGTATGTCGACGATAGACCTGCAACTAATTTGATTTCCGTGACTTTCAGGACAAGTAATCGACATCTCCACAATAATGGCATCAAGTTGCCATTATTGTAATTGTTTAAATGTTCCTAACGAGTTCCTATGGAGTCCGCACGTTTTGACAACTCTGGGAATTTTGACAGCTAATGTGAGAGTATTTCGTTCTTCTTAATTGCTGTACTTATAATCGCGATACCGATTATGGAAAGAGGTTATTTTATACGACAAAACATCGCAGAACCTGGGATCCTACAGCAGTATTTGTGTAAAAAGCTACTTTAATGTGTGGGCAAACGCATCAAGATATGCTCCAGCTTTTCTTTTACATTTACCCAAACTCATTTTAGCTTGAGCCGAACCAACTTTTCTAGAAAAACTACCGCCCAGTCTATTACTCATTTTTAAATTTCAAACACATTATATTAAAATCTTTTATCTAAAGTATAACTTGCGAATATGGTGTTGATTAATTTTTTTATAAAAACTAATCACTTTACATTACAATCATTATGATTATTTACAGTGGAAAATTTACTTGTCAAATCCAGCCCATTTAGTTTAGCAAACAATAAATCATGACAGATTCTATGAAATGCCTTTTAAATGCCTGTATAAACAGCATCAACCTGTAAATGATTATCAAGAGCACCAACTGTCGAGAGGTTATAAATAAGAAGGTTGGTCGCAGAAGATTTACATTTGCAAAATTCATGTTGACTCTCATTTATAATATTTTGGAACTATGGCATAATTATTTTGGAAATGATTTTTTTGGACAATCTTGGTAAACAACAAGTAAACTATCTCCATCCTTTAAGGTAGGTATAACAAATGATTTTTTACGTACGTTAGGAAATAAAGTAGATTTTAAAATCATATTAAATTTCATTGTTAGAGGCTTTGTTAATGAGAATCCACAATTCGTTCAATACTGTAGAAGGAATATCATAAGGACCTCTATTACTAGATAAATCAAGACTTCTGAGTTCATTGAAAACATCAATCTGGACAAAATTATAATTAATTAAAAATTAAAATTAATATTAGATTTGTGTCTGCATTGAAGGCTAAAAAGTGAAACAAACAGCTAACGAAGTGTAAATACTTATTTCTTTTGTTGTTTTTGTCTTTTCAATGACGAAAATGTAAGAAGTTACCAAATAAGTGTTCAAGATCAGTTTTGAAATCAAATGATATTTTGTACATATTCAGGTTTCAACAGCAATGAAGGCGAAATTTTATATATTTTCTTTGATAAGATAATAATAAAACTTAAACATCTTTTTTAGCTGCTTTTTTTCAATATTGTTAAACTTATAAATTCACATCACATAATTAGGACCTTCCTACTTTCCGCATATTTTGGCAAATTGAAATAACCTCTCTCAGTAATTCGCCAAAGAGCATTATATTATTGGACACCAAACGAAACGAAATTACACAAAGATCAGTTGCCAAGATTGTCAATGAGCTGTCAAAAAATATTAACCGAAACTGAGATCTGAGACGGCTAATCATTAGCGCTGTTTTCTCCCAAACCAATTTAAAAGTTTCTTCTCTATGAGAAGTCTCTTCCAATTCTTAGTGTACTTGGTCTAAAATACTTTAATACAATTCCATATACATAAATTTGAACACTGAACCATAACTGGTGCATTGTAGTTAGACAATTTCGACATCACCTCCTTGGGGGTGACCGAGTTCCTGAGTTTTGGAGCTGGAAGACTTTGCAGGAGTGGGGGTGGCTGGTTGGGATAAAGATTTGGGATTAGCGTTAACAACTCTTCTCTTTCGATTATGGTATCTATTATAACTAAATTCAGAGAGAAAGGACGAACAACTCAAACAAAAATTGTTACTATCAACAATATTCCCTGGTTGCACTTTGAACAATTGACAAAAGTCGCTAACAATAAAAGACCTTTCTGTCGTTACCAATGGCAGCGGTAACAATCGTCATTTATCCAAATTTGAGTGGCAACTACGGAAAAGAGTTTGTTAAGGAATGAAATTGCACATTGATACTTGGAACCCCTCTGTATAGATGCCCTAACGCAAGCGTCATGCTACGCAGGGTTTTTAGTTCTTAGTTTTTAGTCTTTGACGTTTCTAGCCGAGTGCACACTTTGTAATAATATAATAAACGTTTAGTGTTCTTGTAACATCGACTTTTAATCTCATCACACTCACACCTCAGTTTTCAAAAGTGTTTGTAGTGATATTTTTGTTTTTATTTAGTGTCCCTTTTTGTCTGAATTTAGTTAGTTACCAAATTCAGACAAATGAAAAATTTGTTTACTTGTCTGGTAACCTTGGTTACCAATTCAAGAAACAACTGAATTAAATTTTTGTTTTCGTACTATAAACAGTTTAATAACCGAATTAGCGATAATGAAATGGGAAAACAGCAAGTGTGCCTGCAAAAATCGAGTGGTTCCGAATCCTATTGAAACCGGACGGCACATCGCCAGTTCCGTTCTACAAGAAGTTCCTACTAAGAGACAAAAACCTTGAAAGATGGAAAGGAAAAGGCGGTTCAAATCCAGGTTCTATTGGCAGAAAGAAAGGTCAACCGCCCGGTAAACCCTGAGCACGACTCCGTTCCAAGTTCCGAAAGAGTTAACTATCTAAAGTAAGTAACAACAGCAAAATTCGGCAAAGCGCCACACCGACATCAGACCCCCAAATGGAGTTAGACATAACGTTCGTACTTCTGTTTGAATTTAGTTATAAGAGTTGCCATATTCAGACAAAAGAGAAGAGTTGTTAATTTGGCTGGTAACCTCGGTTACTAAACCAATAAACCATGTGTAGAGTCCACGAAAGAGATAAGCCAAGAGGTACCCGAAAACTAAACGTTAAGATTAAAATCTCGGAACTAGAGGGTGAATTACAACGAATGAAAGTAAGTAATGCAGTAAGCTGTCTGCCTATGGAGGTGTTCTCGAAATCCTGACGACGCACCCCTGTGCTCACCGAAAGGACACGGAAGCACTGGAAGTACTTGTTTCCATTAAGGTCAAAACACAAAAGTTAATAGTTAGAACATGCCTGCTTACAAGGCGACGTGGAATGATAATGCAAGGTACTCAGTAAAACGCTTATTGACTATCTTACAACATTGGTGGGCTGTATACAACTAACTCTGCTCTTACAACTTAACTCTGTTTCTATAACTACGCTCTTCTATTGTTTTTATTCTCCGTTGTCATCACAACCGTTATACACGATGTCTAGATATTCTAACATAACTTGCCTCGAGTGAATTGGACCAATGATGAGTAAGTATAGTGTTTGCATGAGTACTGAGGTTTACACTTTAAACTATCAATTATCATTGGTTGATTGTGTCTTATGTAATTTTATACAATATGTTCCTATTTTATCTACATGTAAAAAAATTAAGAACTATGTTTCCTAAGTTGTTCTCTAAAGAGCTTATAAAATTAACTATTCGTTATTCATTTGTAGACATTTGAATTTCGTTGTCATAAACTAATTTCAATTTTGTTCATAAAATCAGGTAGACCAAAAAGTTTTCTTTACTTGTTTACCTCCAAACTTTAATCAGTTCAAACATTTCATACGAACCACATTTCTCTGAAGTTGCTCCTACGCTTCAATTCAAAATTATTAGTTAAATATTCTCGCTTTTATTAATGAGTCCCTGCCTCATTGGAAATGATAATCGGAAGAAATACTTGTGTATAGTAATGCTAGAAATGAAACAGATCGTATCAAACTGTTATTTTTAGGTAATATTTTTGTCTAAATTCATTAATTTACTTACAGGGATCCCAACTAAACAAAGAATAAGAACTTTCATGTATATGACGCTCCTTAAAACAACACATTAATACCTAATTAATTTGTTTTCAGAATAAATTAAGATTGAAATCTTAAAGTACGATGCAAAAAGCAAATGGTGTAAAGATTCTAGTGGCCCAAGAATTGGATTTAAATGTAAGTATAATTTTCATCTGTATTCAAGATTTTTATAATTAATGACATATTTTATGTTAAAACACACAATTAAATTATATAATTTAAATGAAAAACAAATAAAATAGGTATATATAATAAAATTAATCTTTAATTTTAATTTTATATATCTTTTTTAAAGTATTTCGACGATTCGTTGGGCACGACGAGTTACGTTCACATGGAAAGGCTGATTACCATCATATAAATGAAGATGAAATGAGCCACGACAAAACCTGACGACATCGGCAAATATTTTCTCTGAGGCTATGAAATATGAATAAAAATCCAAGAAATCCGAAAAAAGTACAAAAAAGAATCACAATAAAGAAGAAAACATCATTACCAAGAAACCGTATTCAAAAGATCTACCAAAAAGACTGAGGACTGGAATGTTTCCGTTGGAGTTCCACATATCTATCTCTGTATATAGCAAGTACTTTCATTTTATGGAAATGTTTCCATAGTGTGGATCTAGGTTTCAACTCATCTATCATCTGAGAATGAAGCTTGTTTATAGCAATTATAATTTTAGATTAGTGCCGAAGTAATTTTTCCTTAAATTTTAATCTGTACTGTAATCACCAAATGTGTTTCCTAAAAAAATATGTTCCATATAACTCAGTACCTCCACTGAATAGCTGAAGGTTAAAAAAATCGACAATGGGTCGAAACCAATTATTAACAACCAAACTTATATTAAATTAACCACATAACTTAAAGGTACACAAAGTAGTTTTATTTGGAAAGTTATATTATATATAAATATTTGGGAATCACATTTATAGTCATTTAGTGTGGGTTGAAATATAAGGATGAATTTGATTCGGAACAGTTCTACCATTTAGTATAACTCATCTCATCTCGATATTTCTTAGCTCTGTCAATTTGTTGACACTGTGGATTCAAACGAATAGGATTATACCAAAAAATATAACTGAACCACAACTTGATGTAATATTAATACAATGTAAGATCAAATCAAATTTACTTGAAAGACGACATCCCTCACCTCTCTTAGCAACAAAATATATATCGGCATTTAAGTATAAAGTTAACAATGTTAACAAAAACAATTTCTATTCACATGTTAATTATCTGCAGAATCACAGACAGTATTTCTTTGATTCAAAATAAATGTCGACGAGAGATCTGCAACTGATTTGATTTCAGTGACTCGTAATCGAAACCTTCAGACAGTAGGTTGCTATTATTGTAAATGTTTAAATATTTCACCTCTTTAAATCAAAAGATAATTCACGTAGTTGATTCTTTAAGCAAGAATTTGTGAGCGGCAAATTTCAACTAGGTACTGAAATTTTTCTATCACGTTTGGTTGGATTATTACCCTCAAATAACACTAAGATACCAATCTTTCCAAATTTGCTAATTTTATGTCAAAATTTAATTAGATTCCTCATCTCTAGATGACAACTTCAAATAATGTCAGCACATTTTATTAACAAAATCATGAAAAAGTGATTTCTACTTTACAATTTGCTGATTTGCAATCTTTGTTCAGATGAAATTTATAATTAATAGCTCTATCATTTGTAATTTTGTTGAAATTTTCATCTACGTTTGTGCATATATATTTTAAGTGTCTCCACGTTTTCTTGAGAGCTGACATATTGGACAACTTGGCCTTAGTTGCTGATTTATAATCGCGATTATAGGAACCTGGGATCCTATTAAGTAGTATTTAAAATTTAAATTTTAAAAAATCTTTATAAGCATTCAAGAGGTGAAACACAATTTACATTACCTACTTGCACCATATTTGCTTTAAAATAAAGTTCACATCGTGGTGGTGAATCAAAATTTGAAGATTGTGATGCACAATATAAATTGAACTTTGCTAATGTTATTTGATGGGATAAGAACCATTTGGAAGATAAATAAAAGTTGCTCAAGTTTTTTGTGCTCTTCGCAATAACTTAATGAACAAGTTTACAAGGTAAATTTACCAAAAAATAGTTTTGTACATAATCTGGATTCAATAGCAACGAAGGCAGTTTGTTTATCAAACAAAAGAAACACATTCAATATTCATACATTCTTCCTTTCTATTTACCTGGAAGAATATCATCATCTAACACATGTCTGATCGGTATTCCAAATAAATGCTTTTCTAAGAAAATTGTGCCTCAATTCTTGACTCTGTTATAGCGTAAGCTTTATTTTCAATAATAAGATGTTTTTTCGCATTGTAAAATAAATTGTTTCAGAAGAATGTTTCACTCTTAACTGTCACAGAAGGATAGCTCCTCCATTATTATTATAGAATCCTGTGTTCAGAATATCTCGAAAATTTAGAATATCATCTTTCTATATTTGGTATCGCCAATATAAAATCGACCAACAAGCAAAATGAAATAACTGAAATATCAGTTGTCAGTTAGTTTTCAAAACAAACGTACAGGACCAGAGTTCTCAAAAACTTATTCTCCTGTTTTAAGAAATTGTTAGTAAATAATTTCATTATTTATTCCATATGGTACTACTCAAGCCTTAACCATTATGTTAAACCCTACACATTTTCCATTTAAATTCAATCCATTGATGTTAATCATCAAATTTGACTCTTTTAAGAAATTATGTGTTATGAATTACATCTGAAATAAATTGATGGCGTGTTTGTAGTTGTTGAGTTTTTGAATGATGAGATACCTAGTGTTCTAAAGTTTCACAGCATCTCTTGAATGTTGAAATTGTTAATATTTCAAATTAAGTTGTAGGAACAATTGTAAATAACAGTTGCTAATTTACAATAAGTGTTGTATTGTTTTTTAAATTTGATTTCCCTTAGCTACATAATTTGTTGCATTTATTCATTTAATCATATTGGAACAGTTACACTAATAACAAAATATATCTATTTTAGAGCTCTGATTTCAAATAGTGTTAATTCGTCATGAAATTCTCGAAAATCAAGTCACATGAAAAATTCCCGTGGGCTTTAATTTTGCTGAATCAAAATATTACCAATCATATTAAAATTCATTTAAGTAAAGTTAGGCATATGATATATTATCAAAACACCAAGATGTCTTAAAAACTGTAAAGAAGAATTCCGATTTGTATATATATCAAAAGTTAATCAAAGTTATACAATATTACATAGTACAGAGAGTATTTAGTGTACAATATCGTGTTATATATACCGCCCCTTTGGTTAACTGAATCAGTGCACTACATCGACGTATAATCAAATTGAGTCATCCCTAATTAAAAATCGCTCCGTTATTTTCCTTCTTTCAAAAAAACCTTTGGTCACTGTGTTTTTCAATCTCTTCTACAATATGATATATTCAATCAATTTTTGAAGATAATTTTTGCAATACCCTCAAAAATTATTTCTTTTTACAGATGGCAAATTTAAATAAAGCATCCTAAGAACTCCATGTACATCCCAACGCATATGGAGAGTTACCACCACGATTTTAACATATTTATAAAGCAAGTATGGAGCATATAGGTAAAGCAAGTAAATTGTGTCTCACTTCTTGAATGTCTATAAGAGCATAAACTTTCATTTCAATTATGATATTATTATTATTATTATTATAGATAATTTAGAAGAATACTGCTTAATAGGATACAAGGGTCCGCGATGTTTGGTAGTATAAAATACCTTCATTCTATGATCAGTATCGCGAATAAGCAGAACGAAAATACTCCATCTTTAGTTCTCGATGTTGTCAGTGTGTTGCCAAAACACGCATACTGTCAAGAAAATATGGAGACACCGAAAATATATATGCACCAAAGTAGATGAAAATTTTAGCAGAACTGCAAATGATAAAGCCATTAATTATAAGTTTCAACCGAACAAAGATTGCAAATCAATATTTACGCAGAAAATTGTAAAATAGAAATTACTATTTTATGATTTGGTTTATAAGTTGTGTTGATATTATTTGAATTTGTCATCCAGACATGAGGAATCTAAATAATTTGCGATATAAAATTGTCAAATATGGAAGATTAGTATATCATTTGAGGGTGATAACCAATGTTGAAAAAGAAAATTTCAGTGTTGAAATCTGTCGCTCAGTTATTCAAGCTGAGAGAATCACCTACGTGAATTTACTGTTGATTTAAAAAGGTGAAATATTTAAACAGTTACAAAAATAGCAACTTACTGTCTGAAGGTTTAGATTACGTGCCCTGAAAGTCACTGAAATCAAATCAGTTGCAGATCTCTCGTCGACATTTATTTCAAATTTCAATAGCAACCAATTGTTTGTCAAAAAATAAAATAACATTTATGTTGCTAAGATTACGTTTCCTTATGACATATGTCAGAAGTATGTAATTTAGCAAAAAAGTTGTCTTCTCCCAAGCAAAACTTAATTTGATTCTTATATTGTATTTCACCAAATTGTGGTTCAGTTATATCTTTTCTTATAATTCTATTCGTTTTAATCCACAGTGTCAGCAAATTGACAGAGCAAAGGAATATCGTGATGATTTTTCGATTTGTTATAATATTGTTGATGGTAGAACTGTTTCGAATCAATCTCATCCTTAACCTACACTGGAAGACTATAAATGAGATTCACAAATAATTAAATATAACTTAACTTTACAAATAAAATTACTTAGTTTAACTTAAGTCGAAAATTTAGTTTGGTGTTATAAAATGGTTTCGACGCATTGTCGATTTTTTCAACCACCAATTTTTCAGTAGAAAGATTTACAGCTATATATAACATAATTATTTATAATATATACAACATAATTATTTAGGAAACGCATTTACCGTCATAGAGTACAGATTACAATAGAAAAAATTTCTTCGCCACAATTATAAAATTATAATTATTATAAACATGCTTAATTCTGAAAATGATAGTACCTGCTTTATACACAGACAGATATGTGGAACTCCAACGGGAACATTCCAGTCCTTAGCCTTTTTGGTAGAACTTTTGGTAATGCTGTTTTCTTCTTTATTGGGATTTTTGCTTGTACTTTTTTTGATTTCTTGGATTTTTTTTTTTCATATTTCGCGATATGTGGCTTTGTCATAGCACATTTCATCTTTATTTATATGATAGTAATCAGTCCTGATGTCCAACGAATCGTCGAAATAGCTTATTTGTTTTTTATTTAAATTAAATAATTTAATTGTGTGTGTTTTAGCATAAAATATATCATTAATTATAAAAATCTTGAATACAGATGAAAATTATACGTACATTTAAATCCAATTCTTGGGCCACTAGAATCTTTCCAGCATTTGCCTTTTACATCGTACTTTCAGATTTCAATCTTAATTTATTGAATTTATTCTGAAAAAAATTATGTGTAAGAGAGGTAGGTTTCGATATGAACTGATTAAAGTTTTATGGTAACCAAATAAAGAAATCTTTTTGGGCTACTTGATTTTATGAAAAATATTTAATTTTGCTTATGACAACGAAATTCAAATATCTGCAAATGAATAATGAATTGTTAATGTCATAAGCTCTTTATAGAACAACTTAAGAAACATAGTTCTTAATTATTTTTACAGGTAGATCAAGTTGGAACATATTGTATAAAATTTCATAAGATTTGTGCTCTCAATCATTAACATCCATATTGCTTAAAAGTAAATCCCAATCAACTAATGACAAGTGATAGTTTAATGAGTAAACCTCAGAACTCATGAAAACACTAAACTCATCATTAGTCCAATTCACTCGGGGCAGGTTTCAATCTCCAGTTACTAAAAATATATCCACTGATGCACAATGATTGGAATAAAAATCAGAACCAGATGATGGTAAACTGTTCCAATTATTCACTTTTGGCTTTTGACCATAATGGATATAAAAACTTCCAGTACTTTCATGTCTTTTCGGTGAGCACAGGGGTGCGTCATCATCAGACGATTTCGACATCACTTTTATAGGCGTGACCCACTTCGTGGAAAACTTTTGCGTTTCGGAGGTGAGGGGTGGCTAGTTGGGAGAAAGGATTGGTGTTAGAAGTAGGAGTATTTCCAGGATTTACCGAAAGTGTCTGTAGTTTAGCAGACAGCTTACTGCATTACTTACTTTCATTCGTTGTAGTTCACCCTCTAGTTCCGATATTTTAATCTTAAGGCCTCTTGAAGCGCCGGCAGACTTTTGGGTTTTATTGAGATTTTCACTTGGCTTGTCTTTTCTCCTCAAACTACATATAGTTCATTTATCTGAGTTTGAATCCGAATATAAACGCACACTGGTAAAATGTAATATTTTTCAAGGAAAAGAATAATATATAATAGGGCAAATTTTAATATTGATAAGATTTAGATGACTGAGATAATGTTAGAAATTGTTCAGTGTTCAAACTTATGTATTTTGAATTGAATTAAAGCAAAAAGGTCAATACACTAACATTTAGAAAAAAGTTTTCATAGAAAAGAAACACTTAAATTAGTTTGGCAATATTGTGAAGACTGATATGGAATACGGTTCGTATTCTTTGACAACTCCTTGACAATCTTGACAACTGATCTTTGTGTAATTTTATTTTGTTCGGTATCCGATCCAATAATGCTCTTTGGCGAATTACGGAAAGAGGTTATTTCAATCTGCCAAAATGTGGAGAATGTGTATCGTATAAATATTACTCCAGGAGCTGACCCAGCGTACTAAATTTGATAATATGCTTTCCTTAGTTAACTTAATGCTGTCTTGTTAACCCTAATTAGTTTACTTGAAGGATTCTTCTAAAAAAAATCTAATTTACAGCGCAATCTAGCTTACACTACTATAAAGAATGAACAATTTTGACACAACTTAAAACAAATAATGTTTTATCTCCTCTTGGGATGCCAATTGTAACTGATGCGATGACCAGGCAGGAGTGCACTGAAACTACACATAAACTGTTAAAATTGTAATTTGAATTGTGCGCCTGTGGACAGTTAAGTTGTAATTTTAACACTAAATTCTTAAATATAAATTTTTCTTGAGAAATAATAAATTCTTTTAAGCCCAGAAAGACTTATTTACTGAGAAAAGTAATAAAGTTAACCCAAAACGTCAATACGACAATTGAAAGGTGATTTCTCGTAACATTTGGAATAAGGGTTCTTAAATAGTCAGCAAACAATCAATTGGCATTAATTGAAAAGTTAACCGGCCGAGATAATTACGTAACCTGGTTATTTGCTATAGAAACACATCTACAGCAAGAGAAGTTGTGGACTGCATAAAACCCCCCACATGTGTCATTGTGGACACAAAACGAGACACAAAGGCAAAAACTAAGATAAATTTACTAGTTGACTCAATAAATTACGTGCACATACAAGAGAGTAGTACTGCAAAATAAGTATGGGATAAATCTTGGTTGACACGCTGTGATGGGCTGCTGCATGATCTCTGTAATACTTCACATACTGCATGCTTAAACGTAGAGAAATATATGAGTAAAATAATGTGTACCGCTCACAAGCTCAGAAACATTGGTTTCGAAGTTGACGATGAATGGCTATTTACAGTGCTACTCTCCGGTCTACCAGAATCCTATCAACCAATGATTATTGCTATTGAAAGCTCCGGCATGAAGATACCTTCTGTTTCTGTGAAATCAAAACTATCACAAGATGTTAAACAACCTGAAAGTGACTCAACAGTATTGTCAGTCATCAAGAAAATTAAAAACAACCACAGAAACAAAGTAAGGGTCCAAGGTGCTACACTTGTAACAAGTAAGGTCATAAAAGTCCTCAAATGCAAATCCAGAACCAAGAATGTTCAACAAAAAGCAAGTAGTTCATCATATGCTGCTGCGTTTGAGGCAACATCCAGCCAAAATGACCCATGGTAAGTGGCTTCCGATGCATCGTCACACATGACAAGACGTAAGAACATGCTTGAAAATATGACGGCTCCTGTCATACATAAAATGAGAGTCGCAAACAACAAAGTATAATCTGTGCAATGCTCAGAACAAGTGAGGTTGGACCATTATGACGATGAAGGTCAAAACAAAAAGGTGCGTGCTTTTTACAAAAGTATTATGTGTTCCTAAATTGGTAACAAATCTATTGTCTCTAAGTCAGATTATTTGCGATGGTAGCCAAATAAAGTTTGACGGAACGAGCTGTGTTATTATGAAGAGCAGAAGTGAGGTAGTATCTTCCTACTGTAGCTTTATGTTAGGGTCGACTGGAACAGTATTAGGATCAGCATTAGTCATTTCAATTCTGTTTAAAATTTGTTCCATATAAATACTAAAACTCTTTTCGGTGTAGAGTCGAATTTGGCATGCCAGCAGCAAGGGAATTGTTTTAACCCATATGGTGACTTGTTCAATTTACATACCATGTTTTCGTCATGATCCAACCCTTCTTGTTAAGTCATAAATAGGTGTCTTCAAGTTCTCCATATAAAAATGCTGTCTTTACGTCTAGTTACTTGATTTTGTGATTATTTTGTACAGCCACAGATAGTAACGATCGTATTGAACTGATTGTTTGTGCAAAAGTTTCCTGGTAATCAACACGTGCAATTTGTCCATATCATTTCACACACAGATGTGATTTGTAACGTGTTCATTAAATAAATGAATCACTGTCATTAAAGTTATTATAACAAATCGAAAAATCATCTCGATATTTCTTTTCTCTGTCAATTTGATGACACTGTCAATTAAAACAAATAGAAATATAATAAAAATATAACCACAATTTGATGTAATTTTAATACAATGAAAGAAACAAATCAAAATTACTTGAAAGAAGACAACTTTTTTCTAAATTACATATTTCGAATAAGGTTCAATTGGACATTGGACGTTTTGTTTATATTTTAACGTCTGGCATATGTCACAAGGAATCGTAATCTTAGCAACATAAATATTATTTTCTTTTATTTGATACACAAAATTCCTTCGTTGCTATTGAAACTTGAAAGTTCGTGATTTCCGTGATTTTTCAGCACTCGTAATCGAAATCCTCAAACAAAAAGTTGTCATTATTGTAATTATTTAAATATTTCACTTTTTTAAATCAACAGTAAATTAACGTGGTTGATTCTTTCAGCTTGAATTATTGAGCGACAATTTTCAACTATGCACTGAATTTTTCTCTTTCACTTTTGGTTGGGTTATCACTCTCCCACAACACTAAGATACCAATGTTTCCATATTTGCTAATTTTATGACGAAAATTTTGATTGATTTCTATTCTACAATTTTCTGCGTAAAGATTTGCAATCTTTTTACAGTAGAAATTTATAAGTAATAGCATTCTTTTGTTGATTTATTACATATATATTTTTAGTGTCTCCACGTTTTCTTGAGAGTTGCAATCGAGTACGCACGTTTTGACAACTTTCTGACAACTTAGTCAACTAATGTTGAAGTATTTCCGTTCTGGTTAATTGCTGATCTTATAATCGCGATACCGATTATAAAAAGAGGTTATTTTATACGACAAAGCATCGCAGAACCTGGAATCCTATTAACCATTATTTTTCTAAAAATCTACTTTATAGTGCAACAAGGGCAACATAATTAAAAGGAACGCTTACGAAATTATAGACATTCAAGAAGTGAGACACGATTACTTGTTTTACTTATATGTTCCATACTTGCTTTAAAAATATATTAAAATCGTGGTAGTAACTCTCCATATGCGTTGAGTTGTAAATGGAGTTCTTAGGATGCTTTATTTAAATTTGCAATTTATAATAAGAAATAATTTTTGAGGGTATTAGAGAGTTTGATGAATAACCCGAAAAGTTTTGACAATGACAGAATATGGAAGGGCGTGACAACTAAGTTGACTTATTAATTACTAGTCAATAATAGTTGATGTTAACAGAGAAATGGAAAGATTAACCATTTCTACACATTATTTCTTCTTCAACAATAACGCATACTTTAAGCTGGAATTTATATGCTAAATTACTGTCCATCCCATCTAAAAATTGTTCTGCAATCAGTGCACCAGAATATTCACCAGTTTTTCTTTTACATTTACGTAAATTTATTTTAGTTTGAGCCAAACCAACTTTTCTAGATAAACTACCGCCTAATCTGTTACACATTTCTAAATTTCAAACATATTACATTAAAATCTTTTATGTAAAGTGTAACTTTCGAAAATAATGTTGATTTATTTTTTTTAAAAAACTAATCACTTTACATTACAATCGTTATGATTATCTACAGTGGAAAACTTACTTGACAACTCCAGCCCAGTTAGTTCAGCAAACAATAAATCATGGCAGATTCTATCAGATGCCTTTTAAAAGTCTGTATAAACAACATCAACCTGTAAATGATTTTCAAGAGCAACAACTGTCGAATTGTTATAAATAAGAAGGTTGGTCGCAGAAGATTTACATTTGCAAAATCCATGTTGACTCTCATTTATAATATTTTGGAACTATTTTGAAAATGAATTTTTTTGGACAATTATGGAATACAAAACATTTTTCATACAGGCCTAAATTTGTTACAAGTAAACTATCTCCATTCTTTAAGGTAGGTGTAATAAATGATTTTTTCTGTACATTAGGAAATAAAGCACATTTTAAAAACAAGTTAAATTCCATTTTTAGAGGCTTTGTTAATGATAATCCACAATTCATTCAATGCTGTAGAAGGAATATCATAAGGACCTCTATTACTAGATAAATCTGACTTCTGAGTTCATTAAAAACATCAATCTGGAAAAAATTATTATTATTTTTTGAATATAAACCAAAATATTTTCATGACAAAACGATATTGCTTAAATTTGTGTTTGCATTGAAAGCTAAAAAACGAAACAAACAGCTCACGTGTAAAGACTAAATACTTATTTCTTTTGTAGTTTTCGTCTTTTCAACGACGAAATTGTAAGTTACTAAATAATTGTTCAAGTTCAGTTTTGAAATCAAATTACATTTTGTACATATTCAGGTTCCAACAGCAATGAAGGCGATATGTTTATTAATCAAAAGTAAAACATACTTCTGTTGTCTGAAGAATATGCCATGCTTTAATACAATTCAATATACATAAATTTGAACACTAAGGAAATCGGGTACCTCTGGAAACGTCGGCAGACATTTGGTTTTTATTGAGATTTTCACTTAGCTTGTCTCTTTTCCGGACACTACACATAGTTCACACACATAGTTTATTGATTTAGTAACCGAAGTTACCAGCCAAATTAACAACTCTCCTCTTTCGAATATGGTAACTGAATTGGTCTGAATTTAGTTAGTTACTAAATTCAGACAAATAAAAAAATTTGTTTACCTGGTTGGTAACCTTGGTTACCAATACAAGAAACAACTGAATTAAGTTTAGGTTTTCGTACTATAAACAGTTTAATAACTGAATTAGCGGTCATGAAATGAGTAAACAGCCAGCGTGCCTGCAAGAAGTTTGAGTGCTTCAGAGTCCTATTGAGGCCACACGGCACATCGCCAGTTTTATTTCAGAAGAAGTTCCTATTAAGAGACAAAAACCGTGAAATAAGAAAATGAAAAGGCGGCTCAAATCCAGGTTCGATTGTCAGAAAGACACAGCTAATTATTGTAAAGCCCCAGTTTTGATCGGCTGGATTAGAGTACATTAGAGTACCAATTAATTCTCTGTATCGTGTGGAGTCTTTGAACATTTTTAAATCTCTGTTAACTTTCTAAAATATATTTTTTTTGTTTAAGTGTTACTCTTTTCTTACTTTGGTTAATTTCTATTCCAAAAAAAACCTAGCATTCTTTGATCTTCAATTTCTCAGCTAATTCTCTCTTACTTTCATTACCAGTTCGTTTTTCAGCAGTTCTTTTGTACTCCTTAAATTTTTCAAGAAATTTTCCTTTTGACATGAGAAAATACACCTTGCACCATCCACTATTATCGTCTATAAATGTTCGAAGATATCTTGATCCACCTCTGGTTCTAACTCGCTTTGGTCCGCAGATGTCTGAATGAACAATATTCAGTAACTGCTTACTTCTTAATTCTCTGGCAGTAAAGGGTGTCCTTGCATATTTACCTCATTGATATATGCCACACCACGTGGGTAATTTATCGTTATCCAATTTTATTTATACTTAATCAAATAATATAAAATATATAAAATATATAAAATAATTGTTTCAAAAGTGCCATACATCTTTGGAAATCTCGCATCCTTTGATACTCTTGAGGTCCGATGGGCTTATGCATAGGATTATGTCCGCATTTACCTTTTTATCTTATTTACATCCACGTTTTAAGCGCTGATTCACTTTTTTTGTCACCCTGACATCTAACTGACTTTGATACTTCATTAACGAAATTCCAGGTATCGATTTTGGTAAGTAACGCCTCTACCTGAATCCGCCTCGTGTCGAAATTTTCTTTGGATAGAAGTTCAATTCTTGTACCACAGATCGCCATCTCGAGTCCCATGTTTCGATAGTATGGACCTACCTTATAACCCATCCTACATCTGAGAATTAAGCTTGTTTATTCTAATTATAATTTTAGAATAGTGCCGAAGTAATTCTTCCTTAAAATTTAATCTGTACTGTAATCAGTAAATGTGTTTCCTAAAATATTATGTCGCATATATCTTTTAAGTACTTCTTTCCACTAACTAATTGGAGGTTAAAATTAATTAAATTAACCACAAAACTTAAACAAAGTAGTTTCATTTGGAAAGTTATATTATATTTAAATATTTGGGAACCACATTTATAGTCATTTAGTGTAAGTTGAAATATAAGGATGAAATTGATTCGGAACAGTTCTACCATTAAAGTTATTATAACTCATCTCGACATTTCTTTGCTCTGTCAATTTGTTGACACTGTGGATTCAAACGAATAGAATTATAACAAAAAATATAACTGAACCACAATTTGATGTAATATTAATACAATATAAGATCAAATCAAATTTACTTGAAAGAAGACAACGTGATTCCAAACCACATATTTCGAATTAGGTTTAATTGAATTAACCATAACTCTTGCCTATAATTGGACAGGCTGACATACATCATAAGGTGACGTAATCTTAGCAACATAAATGTTATTTTCTCTTATTTGACTAACAATCTTCCTTCGTTGCTACTGAAACATGAAAGATTGCAAAATATCACTCAATACAACACTCATTCCAAAATGTTCGTTTAATTTTGTAAGTACTAATTAATTAAAATTTTATTTATGTGTATATACATCAGGCAAGTTACTTGTTTTCAATTTCATCCCCCACGTCTCTTAGTAGCAAAATATATTTCTGCATTTAAGTATAAAGTTAATGAAAACAATTTCTATTCACATGTTAATTATCTGTCAGATTCACAGACAGTATTCCTTTGATGGAAAATAAATGTCGTCGAGACATCTACAACTGATTTGATTTCAGTGACTCGTAATCGGAACCTTCGGACAGTAGGTTCCTATTATTGTAACTGTTTAAATATGTCACCTATTTAAATCAAAAAATAATTCACGTAGTTGATTCTTTAAGCAAGAATTAGTGAGCGGCAAATTTCAACTAGGTACTCACGTTTGGTTGGATTATCACCCTCAAACAACACTAAGATACCAATCTTTCTAATTTTGCTAATTTTATGTCAAAATTTATTTAGATTCCTCATGTCTAGATGACAAGTTCAAATAATGACAACACAATTTATAAACAAAATCAAATCACAATTTTCTGTGTAAAAATTTGCAATCTTTGTTGAGTTGAAATTTATAATTAATAGCTCACTTGTAATTTTGATGAAATTTTCATCTACTTTAGTGCATATATATTTTAAGTGTCTCCACGTTTTCATGAGAGCTCGTAACCGCTACGCACGTTTTGACAACTTGCTGACAAATTAGACTACTTGGGCATGTTGGGGTATTTTCATTCTAATTAGTTGCTAATCTTATAACCGCGATTATAGGAACCTGGGATCATTTTAAGTAGTATTTTTCTAAAAAAACTACTTTACCGTGCAATAAGGTATAACATAACTGAAAAGAAAGATAAACATTCAAGAGGTGACACACAATTTACTTGGTTTATCCATATGCTATATGCAGAATCTTAACATCTACTACATGTCTGATCGGTATTCTAAATAAATGATTTTCCAAGTAAATTGCGTCTCAATTCTTGACTCTGTTATAGCGTAAGCTTTATTTTCAAGAATAAGATATTTTTTCGCATTGTAAATTAAATTATATCAGCAGAATGCTACACAGTTAACTGTGACAGGAAAATAGACCCTCGATTATTATTATAGGATCCTGTGTTCAGAATATCCCGACAATTTAGAAGAACAAATTTGTGTACTTGGTAAGGCCATTATAAAATCGTCCAACAAGCAAAATCTCCAACATCAGTTGACAGTTAGTTGTCAAAACACACGTACAGAACCAGAGTTCTCAAAAACTTATTCTCTCGTTTCAAGAAATTGTTAATAAATAATTTAATTATTTACTCCAAATAGTATTATTCAAGTCTTAACCGTTAATTTAAACCACACACATTTTCCATTTAAATTTGATCCACTGATGTTAATCATCAAATTTGACTTTCCTTAGAAATTATGTGTTATTCCTTATGAATTACATCTGAAATAAATTAATGGCGCGTATGTTGTTGTTGATTTTTTGAATGGTGAGACACCTACTGTTCTAAAGTTTCACAGCACATCTTGAATGTTGAAATTGTTAATATTTTAAATTAAGTTTTGGGAACAGTTGTAAATTACAGATGCTAGGTTACAACAAGTGTTCTATTGTTTTTTTAAATTTGGATTCCCTTAGATACAGAATTTATTGCAGTTAATCAAGGCGGAATATTGTAACAATTACATTAATAACGAAATATATCTATTTTAGAGCTCTGATTTCAAATAGTGTTAACTAATCATGAAATTCTCGGAAATCAAGCCACATGAAAATTTCCCGTGGGCTTTTATTTTGCTGTATCAAAATATTACCAATTATATTTAAAGTTCACTTAAATAAAGTTAGGAGATAAGATATATTAACAAAACACCAAAATGTCTTAGAAACTGTAAAAAAATATCCCGATTTGTATATATATCAAAAGTTAACCAAAGTTATACAATATTACAGAGTACAGAGAGTATTTAGTGTAAAATATCGTGTTATATATACCGCCCCTTTGGTTGACTGAATCAACGCACTACAACGCCGTATAATCAAATTGAGACATCCCTAATTAAAAATCGCTCCGTTATTTTCCTTCTTTCAAAAAAATCTTTGGTCACTGTGTTTTTCATTCTCTTCTACAATATGATTTATTCAATCAATTTTTGAAGATAATTTTTGCAATACCCTCAAAAATTATTTCTTTTTACAGAATGCAAATTTAAATAAAGTATCTAAGAACTCCATCTACATCCCAACGCATATGGAGAGTTACTACCACGATTTTAACACATTTTTAAAGCAAGTATGGAACATATAAGTAAAACAAGTAATCGTGTCTCACTTCTTGAATGTCTATAATAGTGTAAGCGTTCCTTTTAATTATGTTGCCCTTGTTGCACTATAAAGTAGATATTTAGAAAAATACTGGTTAATAGGATCCCAGGCTCTGCGATGCTTTGTCGTATAAAATAACCTCTTTTTATAATCGGTATCGCGATTATAAGATCAGCAATTAACCAGAACGAAAATATTCCAACATTAGTTGACTAAGTTGTCAGAGAGTTGTCAAAACGTGCGTACTCGTTAGGAACACTCAAGAAAACGTGGAGACACTAAAAATATATATGTAACAAACCAACAAAAAATGCTATTACTTATAAATTTCTACTGTAAAAAGATTGCAAATCTTTACGCAGAAAATTGTAGAATAGAAATCAATATTTCATGATTTGGTTTAAAAGTTGTGTTGACATTATTTGAACTTGTCATCCAAACATGAGGAATCTAAATAAGTTTCTTCATAAAATTATCAAATATGGAAACAACCAAAAGTGAAAGAGAAAAATTGTCGCTCACTAATTCAAGCTGAAAGAATCAACCACGATAATTTACTGTTGATTTAAAAAAGTGAAATATTTAAACAATTACAATAATGGCAACTTTTTGTTTGAGGATTTCGATTACGAGTCCTGAAAAATCACGGAAATCACGAACTTTCAAGTTTCAGTAGCAACGAAAGAATTTTGTTTATCAAATAAAAGAAAATAACATTTATGTTGCTAAGATTACGTTTCCTTGTGACATATGCCAGACGTTACAATATAAACAAAACATCCAATGTCCAATTAAACCATATTCGAAATATGTAATTTAAAAAAAGTTGTCTTCTTTCAAGTAAATTTGATTTCAGTAAGAAGAAATGCTAGTTGTGCCTATGTTGATGATGGCCTGTTATTCTCAATTGATGAATCAGAACTAAATTAATTTAAAAAAAAACTGAAAAACATATATTGGAATTAAAATAATGGAAACCCCAAGTAATTTTTTGGGAATGCAAATAGAAAGTTTTAGTATTTATGTGGAACAAATTTTGAACAGATTTGAAAAGACTAATGCTAGTCCTAATACTATTCCAGTCGACCCCCACATAACACAGCCTGTTCCGTCAAGTTTTACTTGGCGACCACCGCAAATAATCTGACTTAGAGACAATAAATCTGTTGCCAGTTTAGGAACACATAATACTTTTGGAAAAAGCACCTTTTTGTTTTGACCTTTATCGTCATAATGGTCCAACCTCACTTATACTGAGCATTGCACAGATTATACTTTGTTGTCTGCGACTCTGATTTTATGTATGACAGAGTCATATTTTCAAGCATGTTCTTACGTCTTGTCATGTGTGACGATGCACCGGAAGCCACTTGCCATGGGTCATTTTGGCTGGATGTTGCCTCAAACACAACAGCATATGATAAACTACTTGCTTTTTGTTGAACATTCTTGGTCCTGGATTTGCATTTGAGGACTTTTATGACCTTACTTGTTACAAGTGTAGCACCTTGAATCCTTACTTGGTTGTTGGTTGTTTTCTTGATGACTGACAATACTGTTGAGTCACTTTCAGGTTGTTTAACATCTTGTGATAGTTTTGATTTCACAGAAACTGAAGTTATCTTCATGCCGGAGCTTTCAATAGCAATAATCATTGGTTGATAGGATTCTAGTAGACTGGAGAGTAGCACTGTAAATAGCCATTCATCGTCAACTTCGAAACCAATGTTTCTGAGCTTGTGAGCAGTACACATTATTATGCTCACATATTTCTCTACGTTTTAACATGCAGTAAGTGAAGTATTACAGAGATCATGCAGCAGCCCATCACAGCGTGTCAACCAAGAGTTATCCCATACTTATTTTGCAGTACTACTCAACTAGTAAATTTATCTTAGTTTTTGCCTTTGAGTCTCGTTTTGTGTCCACAATGACACATGTGGGTGGTTTTATGCAGTCCACAACTTCTCTTACTGTAGATGTGTATTTACAGCAAATCGCTAGGCTACGTAATTATCTCGGCCGGTTAACTTTTCAATTAATGCCAATTGATTGTTTGCTGACAATTTAAGAACCCCTATTCCAGATGTTACGAGAAATCACCTTTCAAATGTCGTATTGACGTTTTGGGTTAACTTTATTACTTTTCTCAGTAAATAAGCCTTTCTGGACTTAAAAGAATTTATTATTTCTCAAGAAAAATTTATATTTTAGAATTTAGTGTTAAAATTACAACTTAACTGTCCACAGGCGCACAATTCAAATTACAATTTTAACAGTTTATGTGTAGTTTTAGTGCACTCCTACCAGCTCATCGCATCAGTTACAATTGGCTTCCCAAGAGGAGATGAAACATTATTTGTTTTAAGTAGTGTCAAAATTTTTCATTCTTTATAATAGTGTAGGCTACATTGCGCTGTAAATTAGATTTTTTTTAGAAGAATCCTTCAAGTAAACTAATTAGGGTTAACAAGACAGCATTAAGTTAACTAAGGAAAACATATTATCAAATTTAGTGCTCTGGGTCAGCTCCTGGAGTAATATTTATACGATACACATTCTCCACATTTTGGCAGATTGAAATAACCTCTTTCCGTAATTCGCAAAAGAGCATTATGGGATCGGATACCGAACAAAACAAAATTACACAAAGATCAGTTGTCAAGATTGTCAATGAGTTGTCAAAGAATACGAACCGTATTCCATATCAGTCTTCAGAATTTTGCCAAACTAATTTAAGTGTTTCTTTTCAATGAAACCTTTTTTCTAAATGTTAGTGTATTGATCTTATTGCTTTAATTTTAATTTAATACATAAATTTGAACACTGAACAATTTCTAACATTATCTCAATCATCTAAATCTTATCAATATTAAAATTTGCCCTAATGTATATTATTTATTTCCTTGAAAAATATTACTTTTTACCAGTGTGCGTTTATATTCGGATTCAAACTCAGATAAATTTTTATTTATTTATAGATTTTATTATGATTAACCATGAGTGACAATAAAGTATGTATCTAAGGACATTTATATAAAATTTAAAAAACAAAAGAAAACTTACTGCATTGTCCCGGATGTGAATCGGGACGGTCTCAGTCGGGGATCGTCGTATCGGTACGGATATTCTAACCGGCACGACTTGGGCGCCGTGTCTGAAGGACAAAACTGGTGGGGTGCATCGTATATATATATATATATATATATATATATATATATATATATATATATATATATATATAAATATATATATATATATATATATATATATATATCAGTTACTAAATCAATAAACTATGTGTAGTTTGAGGAGAAAAGACAAGCCAAGTGAAAATCTCAATAAAACCCAAAAGTCTGCCGGCGCTTCAAGAGGCCTTAAGATTAAAATATCGGAACTAGAGGGTGAACTACAACGAATTAAAGTATGTAATGCAGTAAGCTGTCTGCTAAACTGCAGACACCTTCGGTAAATCCTGGAAATACTCCTACTTCTAATACCAATCCTTTCTCCCAACTAGCCACCCCACACCTCCGAAACGCAAAAGTTTTCCACGAAGTGGGTCACGCCTATAAAAGTGATATCGAAATCGTCTGATGATGACGCACCCCTGTGCTCACCGAAAAGACATGAAAGTACTGGAAGTCTTTATATCCATTATGGTCAAAAGCCAAAAGTGAATAATTGGAACAGTTTACCAGCATCTGGTTCTGATTTTTATTCCAATCATTGTGCATCAGTGGATATATTTTTAGTAACTGGAGATTGAAACCTGCCCCGAGTGAATTGGACTAATGATGAGTATAGTGTTTTCATGAGTTCTGAGGTTTACTCATTAAACTATCACTTATCATTAATTGATTGGGATTTACTTTTTAGCAATATGGATGTTAATGATTGTGAGCACAAATCTTATGAAATTTTATAAAATATGTTCCAACTTGATCTACCTGTAAAAATATTTAAGAACTATGTTTCTTAAGTTGTTCTATAAAGGGCTTATGACATTAACAATTCGTTATTCTTTTGCAGATATTTGAATTTCGTTGTCATAAACAAATTTAAATATTTTTCATAAAATCAAGTAGCCCAAAAAGATTTCTTTATTTGGTTACCACCAAACTTTAATCAGTTCATATCGAACCATACCTCTCTTATACATAATTTGTTTTCAGAATAAATTCAATAAATTAAGATTGAAATCTGAAAGTACTATGTAAAAGGCAAATGGTGGAAAGATTCTAGTGGTCCAAGAATTGGATTTAATTGTACGTATAATTTTCATCTGTATTCAAGATTTTTATAATTAATGATATATTTTATGCTAAAACACACACAATTAAATTATTTAATTTAAATAGAAAACAAATAAACTATTTCGACGATTCAGGAATTAGTTACACATTGACAGACTGATTACTATCATATAAATGAAGATGAAATGAGCTATGACAAAGCCACACGATATCGGGAAATATGAAAAAAAAATCCAAGAAATCAAAAAAAGTACAAGAAAAAATCCCAATAAAGAAGAAAACAGCATTACCAAAAGTTCTACCAAAAAGGCTGAGGACTGGAATGTTCCCTTTGGAGTTCCACATATCTGTCTGTGTATAAAGCAGGTACTTTCATTTTGAGAATTAAGCATGTTTATATTAATTATAATTTTATAATTGTGGCGAAGAAATTTTTCCTATTGTAATCTGTACTTTATGACGGTAAATATGTTTCCTAAATAATTATATTTATATCATAAATAATTATGTTGTATATAGCTGTAAATCTTTCTACTGAATAATTGGAGGTTGAAAAAATCGACAATGTATCGAAACCATTTTATAACACCAAACTAAACTGTCGACTTAAGTTAAACTAAGTAATTTTATTTGTAAAGTTAAGTTATATTTAATTATTTGTGAATCTCATTTATAGTCTTCCAGTGTAGGTTGAAATATAAGGATGAGATTGATTCGAAACAGTTCTACCATCAACAATATTATAACAAATCGAAAAATCATCACGATATTCCTTTGCTCTGTCAATTTGCTGACACTGTGGATTAAAACGAATAGAATTATAAGAAAAGATATAACTGAACCACAATTTGGTGAAATGCAATATAAGAATCAAATCAAGTTTTGCTTGGGAGAAGACAACTTTTTTTCTAAATTAAATACTTCTGACATATGTCATAAGGAAACGTAATCTTAGCAACATAAATGTTATTTTATTTTTTGACAAACAATTGGTTGCTATTGAAACTTGAAATAAATGTCGACGAGAGATCTGCAACTGATTTGATTTCAGTGACTTTCAGGGCACGTAATCTAAACCTTCAGACAGTAAGTTGCTATTTTTGTAACTGTTTAAATATTTCACCTTTTTAAATCAACAGTAAATTCACGTAGGTGATTCTCTCAGCTTGAATAACTGAGCGACAGATTTCAACACTGAAATTTTCTTTTTCAACATTGGTTATCACCCTCAAATGATATACTAATCTTTCCATATTTGATAATTTTATATCGCAAATTATTTAGATTCCTCATGTCTGGATGACAAATTCAAATAATATCAACACAACTTATAAACCAAATCATAAAATAGTAATTTCTATTTTACAATTTTCTGCGTAAATATTGATTTGCAATCTTTGTTCGGTTGAAACTTATAATTAATGGCTTTATCATTTGCAGTTCTGCTAAAATTTTCATCTACTTTGGTGCATATATATTTTTGGTGTCTCCATATTTTCTTGACAGTATGCGTGTTTTGGCAACACACTGACAACATCGAGAACTAAAGATGGAGTATTTTCGTTCTGCTTATTCGCGATAGTGATCATAGAATGAAGGTATTTTATACTACCAAACATCGCGGACCCTTGTATCCTATTAAGCAGTATTCTTCTAAATTATCTATAATAATAATAATAATAATAATATCATAATTGAAATGAAAGTTTATGCTCTTATAGACATTCAAGAAGTGAGACACAATTTACTTGCTTTACCTATATGCTCCATACTTGCTTTAAAAATATGTTAAAATCGTGGTAGTAACTCTCCATATGCGTTGGGATGTAGATGGAGTTCTTAGGATGCTTTATTTAAATTTGCCATCTGTAAAAAGAAATAATTTTTGAGGGTATTGCAAAAATTATCTTCAAAAATTGATTCAATATATCATTTTGTAGAAGAGATTGAAAAACACAGTGACCAAAGGTTTTTTTGAAAGAAGGAAAATAACGGAGCGATTTTTAATTAGGGATGACTCAATTTGATTATACATCGATGTAGTGCACTGATTCAGTTAACCAAAGGGGCGGTAATGATAATATATCATATGCCTAATTTTACTTAATTGAATTTTAATATGATTGGTAATATTTTGATTCAGCAAAATTAAAGCCCACGGGAGTTTTTCATGTGACTTGATTTTCGAGAATTTCATGACGAATTAACACTATTTGAAATCAGAGCTCTAAAATAGATATATTTTGTTATTAGTATAACTGTTCCAATATGATTGAATAAATGCAACAAATTATGTAGCTAAGGGAAATCAAATTTAAAAAACAATACAACACTTATTGTAAATTAGCAACTGTTATTTACAATTGTTCATACAAATTAATTTGAAATATTAACAATTTCAACAATCAACAGTTGCTGTGAAACTTGAGAATACTAGGTATCTCACCATTCAAAAACTCAACAACTACAAACACGCCATCAATTTATTTCAGATGTAATTCATAACACATAATTTCTTAAAAGAGTCAAATTTGATGATTAACATCAATGGATTGAATTTAAATGGAAAATGTGTAGGGTTTAGCATAATGGTTAAGGCTTGAGTAATACCATATGGAATAAATAATGAAATTATTTACTAACAATTTCTTAAAACAGGAGAATAAGTTTTTGAGAACTCTGGTCCTGTACGTTTGTTTTGAAAACTAACTGACAACTGATATTTCAGTTATTTCATTTTGCTTGTTGGTCGATTTTATATTGGCGATACCAAATATAGAAAGATGATATTCTAAATTGTCGAGATATTCTGGAATCTATAATAATAATGGAGGAGCTATCCTTCTGTGACAGTTAACAGTGAAACATTCTTCTGATACAATTTAATTTACAATGCGAAAAAATATCTTACTATTGAAAATAAAGCTTACGCTATAACAGAGTCAAGAATTGAGACACAATTTTCTTAGAAAAGCTTTTATTTGGAATACCGATCAGACATGTGTCAGATGATGATATTCTTCCAGGTAAATAGAAAGGAAGAAGAACTGCCTTCGTTGCTATTGAACCCAAATTATGTACAAAACTATTTTTTGGTAAATTTACCTTCTAAACTTGTTCATTTAGTTATTGCGAAGAGCACAAAAAACTTTTATTTATCTTCTAAAGGGTTCTTATCCCATCAAATAATATTCGCAAAGTTCAATTTATATTGTGCATCACAATCTTCAAGTTTTGATTCACCACCACGATTTGAACTTTATTTTAAAGCAAGTATGGAGCATGTAGGTAAAGTAAATTGTGTTTCACCTCTTGAATGTTTATATAGATTTTTTAGAAAAATACTAATTAATAGGATCCCAGGTTCCTAGAATCGCGATTATAAATCAGCAACTAAGGCCAAGTTGTCCAATTTGTCAGCTCTCAAGAAAACGTGGAGACACTTAAAATATATATGCACAAACGTAGATGAAAATTTCAACAAAATTACAAATGATAGAGCTATTAATTATAAATTTCATCTGAACAAAGATTGCAAATCAGCAAATTGTAAAGTAGAAATCACTTTTTCATGATTTTGTTAATAAAATGTGCTGACATTATTTGAAGTTGTCATCTAGAGATAAGGAATCTAATTAAATTTTGACATAAAATTAGCAAATTTGGAAAGATTGGTACCTTAGTGTTGAGGGTAATAATCCAACCAAACGTGATAGAAAAATTTCAGTACCTAGTTGAAATTTGCCGCTCACAAATTCTTGCTTAAAGAATCAACTAGGTGAATTATCTTTTGATTTAAAAAGGTGAAATATTTAAACATTTACAATAATAGCAACCTACTGTCTGAAGGTTTCGATTACGAGTCACTGAAATCAAATCAGTTGCAGATCTCTCGTCGACATTTATTTTGAATAAAAGAAATACTGTCTGTGATTCTGCAGATAATTAACATGCGAATAGAAATTGTTTTTGTTAACATTGTTAACTTTATACTTAAATGCCGATATATATTTTGTTGCTAAGAGAGGTGAGGGATGTCGTCTTTCAAGTAAATTTGATTTGATCTTACATTGTATTAATATTACATCAAGTTGTGGTTCAGTTATATTTTTTGGTATAATTCTATTCGTTTGAATCCACAGTGTCAACAAATTGACAGAGCTAAGAAATATCGAGATGAGATGAGTTATACTAAATGGTAGAACTGTTCCGAATCAAATTCATCCTTATATTTCAACCCACACTAAATGACTATAAATGTGATTCCCAAATATTTATATATAATATAACTTTCCAAATAAAACTACTTTGTGTACCTTTAAGTTATGTGGTTAATTTAATATAAGTTTCGTTGTTAATAAATGGTTTCGACCCATTGTCGGTTTTTTTAACCTTCAGCTATTCAGTGGAGGTACTGAGTTATATGGAACATATTTTTTTAGGAAACACATTTAGTGATTACAGTACAGATTAAAATTTAAGGAGAAATTACTTCGGCACTAATCTAAAATTATAATTGCTATAAACAAGCTTCATTCTCAGATGATAGATGAGTTGAAACCTAGATCCACACTATGGAAACATTTCCATAAAATGAAAGTACTTGCTATATACAGAGATAGATATGTGGAACTCCAACGGAAACATTCCAGTCCTCAGTCTTTTTGGTAGAACTTTTGAATACGGTTTCTTGGTAATGATGTTTTCTTCTTTATTGTGATTTTTTTTTTGTACTTTTTTCGGATTTCTTGGATTTTTATTCATATTTCATAGCCTCAGAGAAAATATTTGCCGATGTTGTCAGGTTTTGTCGTGGCTCATTTCATCTTCATTTATATGATGGTAATCAGCCTTTCCATGTGAACGTAACTCGTCGTGCCCAACGAATCGTCGAAATACTTTAAAAAAGATATATAAAATTAATATTAAAGATTAATTTTATTATATATACCAATTTTATTTGTTTTTCATTTAAATTATATAATTTAATTGTGTGTTTTAACATAAAATATGTCATTAATTATAAAAATCTTGAATACAGATGAAAATTATACTTACATTTAAATCCAATTCTTGGGCCACTAGAATCTTTACACCATTTGCTTTTTGCATCGTACTTTAAGATTTCAATCTTAATTTATTCTGAAAACAAATTAATTAGGTATTAATGTGTTGTTTTAAGGAGCGTCATATACATGAAAGTTCTTATTCTTTGTTTAGTTCGGGTTCCTGTAAGTAAATTAATGAATTTAGACAAAAATATTACCTAAAAATAACAGTTTGATACGATCTGTTTCATTTCTAGCATTACTATACACAAGTATTTCTTCCGATTATCATTTCCAATGAGGCAGGGACTCATTAATAAAAGCGAGAATATTTAACTAATAATTTTGAATTGAAGCGTAGGAGCAACTTCAGAGAAATGTGGTTCGTATGAAATGTTTGAACTGATTAAAGTTTGGAGGTAAACAAGTAAAGAAAACTTTTTAGTCTACCTGATTTTATGAACAAAATTGAAATTAGTTTATGACAACGAAATTCAAATGTCTACAAATGAATAACGAATTAATAAATAAAACATTGAAATTTGTTTATGGGAACGGAATTCAAATGTCTACAAATGAATAACGAATAGTTAATTTTATAAGCTCTTTAGAGCACAACTTAGGAAACTTAGTTCTTAATTTTTTTACATGTAGATAAAGTAGGAACATATTGTATAAAATTTCATAAGACACAATCAACCAATGATAATTGATAGTTTAAAGTGTAAACCTCAGTACTCATGCAAACACTATACTTACTCATCATTGGTCCAATTCACTCGAGGCAAGTTATGTTAGAATATCTAGACATCGTGTATATCGGTTTGATGACAACGGAGAATAAAAACAATAGAAGAGCGTAGTTATAGAAACAGAGTTAAGTTGTAAGAGCTGAGTTAGTTGTATACAGCCCACCAATGTTGTAAGATAGTCAATAAGCGTTTTACTGAGTACCTTGCATTATCATTTCACGTCGCCTTGTAAGCAGGCATGTTCTAACTATTAACTTTTGTGTTTTGACCTTAATGGAAACAAATACTTCCAGTGCTTCCGTGTCCTTTCGGTGAGCACAGGGGTGCGTCGTCAGGATTTCGAGAACACCTCCATAGGCAGACAGCTTACTGCATTACTTACTTTCATTCGTTGTAATTCACCCTCTAGTTCCGAGATTTTAATCTTAACGTCTAGTTTTCGGGTACCTCTTGGCTTATCTCTTTCGTGGACTCTACACATGGTTTATTGGTTTAGTAACCGAGGTTACCAGCCAAATTAACAACTCTTCTCTTTTGTCTGAATATGGCAACTCTTATAACTAAATTCAAACAGAAGTACGAACGTTATGTCTAACTCCATTTGGGGGTCTGATGTCGGTGTGGCGCTTTGCCGAATTTTGCTGTTGTTACTTACTTTAGATAGTTAACTCTTTCGGAACTTGGAACGGAGTCGTGCTCAGGGTTTACCGGGCGGTTGACCTTTCTTTCTGCCAATAGAACCTGGATTTGAACCGCCTTTTCCTTTCCATCTTTCAAGGTTTTTGTCTCTTAGTAGGAACTTCTTGTAGAACGGAACTGGCGATGTGCCGTCCGGTTTCAATAGGATTCGGAACCACTCGATTTTTGCAGGCACACTTGCTGTTTTCCCATTTCATTATCGCTAATTCGGTTATTAAACTGTTTATAGTACGAAAACAAAAATTTAATTCAGTTGTTTCTTGAATTGGTAACCAAGGTTACCAGACAAGTAAACAAATTTTTCATTTGTCTGAATTTGGTAACTAACTAAATTCAGACAAAAAGGGACACTAAATAAAAACAAAAATATCACTACAAACACTTTTGAAAACTGAGGTGTGAGTGTGATGAGATTAAAAGTCGATGTTACAAGAACACTAAACGTTTATTATATTATTACAAAGTGTGCACTCGGCTAGAAACGTCAAAGACTAAAAACTAAGAACTAAAAACCCTGCGTAGCATGACGCTTGCGTTAGGGCATCTATACAGAGGGGTTCCAAGTATCAATGTGCAATTTCATTCCTTAACAAACTCTTTTCCGTAGTTGCCACTCAAATTTGGATAAATGACGATTGTTACCGCTGCCATTGGTAACGACAGAAAGGTCTCTTATTGTTAGCGACTTTTGTCAATTGTTCAAGGTGCAACCAGGGAATATTGTTGATAGTAACAATTTTTGTTTGAGTTGTTCGTCCTTCCTCTGTCTGAATTTAGTTATAATAGATACCATAATCGAAAGAGAAGAGTTGTTAACGCTAATCCCAAATCTTTATCCCAACCAGCCACCCCCACTCCTGCAAAGTCTTCCAGCTCCAAAACTCAGGAACTCGGTCACCCCCAAGGAGGTGATGTCGAAATTGTCTAACTACAATGCACCAGTTATGGTTCAGTGTTCAAATTTATGTATATGGAATTGTATTAAAGTATTTTAGACCAAGTACACTAAGAATTGGAAGAGACTTCTCATAGAGAAGAAACTTTTAAATTGGTTTGGGAGAAAACAGCGCTAATGATTAGCCGTCTCAGATCTCAGTTTCGGTTAATATTTTTTGACAGCTCATTGACAATCTTGGCAACTGATCTTTGTGTAATTTCGTTTCGTTTGGTGTCCAATAATATAATGCTCTTTGGCGAATTACTGAGAGAGGTTATTTCAATTTGCCAAAATATGCGGAAAGTAGGAAGGTCCTAATTATGTGATGTGAATTTATAAGTTTAACAATATTGAAAAAAAGCAGCTAAAAAAGATGTTTAAGTTTTAATATTATCTTATCAAAGAAAATATATAAAATTTCGCCTTCATTGCTGTTGAAACCTGAATATGTACAAAATATCATTTGATTTCAAAACTGATCTTGAACACTTATTTGGTAACTTCTTACAATTTCGTCATTGAAAAGACAAAAACAACAAAAGAAATAAGTATTTACACTTCGTTAGCTGTGTGTTTCACTTTTTAGACTTCAATGCAGACACAAATCTAATATTTTTGTTTATAATCAAAACGTAATTATAATTTTGTCCAGATTGATGTTTTCAATAAACTCAGAAGTCTTGATTTATCTAGTAATAGAGGTCCTTATGATATTCCTTCTACAGTATTGAACGAATTGTGGATTCTCATTAACAAAGCCTCTAACAATGAAATTTAATATGATTTTAAAATCTACTTTATTTCCTAACGTACGTAAAAAATCATTTGTTATACCTACCTTAAAGGATGGAGATAGTTTACTTGTTGTTTACCAAGATTGTCCAAAAAAATCATTTCCAAAATAATTATGCCATAGTTCCAAAATATTATAAATGAGAGTCAACATGAATTTTGCAAATGTAAATCTTCTGCAACCAACCTTCTTATTTATAACCTCTCGACAGTTTGGTGCTCTTGATAATCATTTACAGGTTGATGCTGTTTATACAGGCATTTAAAAGGCATTTCATAGAATCTGTCATGATTTATTGTTTGCTAAACTAAATGGGCTGGATTTGACAAGTAATTTTTCCACTGTAAATAATCATAACGATTGTAATGTAAAGTGATTAGTTTTTATAAAAAAATTAATCAACACCATATTCGCAAATTATACTTTAGATAAAAGATTTTAATATAATGTGTTTGAAATTTAAAAATGAGTAATAGACTGGGCGGTAGTTTTTCTAGAAAAGTTGGTTCGGCTCAAAATGAGTTTGGGTAAATGTAAAAGAAAAGCTGGAGCATATCTTGATGCGTTTGCCCACACATTAAAGAAGCTTTTTACACAAATACTGCTGTAGGATCCCAGGTTCTGCGATGTTTTGTCGTATAAAATAACCTCTTTCCATAATCGGTATCGCGATTATAAGTACAGCAATTAAGCAGAACGAAATACTCTCACATTAGCTGTCAAAATTGCCAGAGTTGTCAAAACGTGCGGACTCCTTAGGAACTCGTTAGGAATATTTAAACAATTACAATAATGGCAACTTGATGCCATTATTGTGGAGATGTCGATTACTGTTCCTGAAAGTCACGGAAATCAAATTAGTTGCAGATCTATCGTCGACATAAAAAACTGTCTGTGATTCTGATAGATAATTAACATGTGAAAAGAAATTGTTTTTGTTAACTTTGTTAACTTTATATTTCCATTAGAATAGATTGCTGCTAAGAGAAGTTCCAACTATTATAATTTAGTTTGAATATGTGATACGGACGACGTGAGGGATGAAATTGAAAACAGGATAACTAGATGTATATACACATAAATAAAATTTTAATTAATTAGTAATTACAAAACTAAACGAACATTTGGGAGTGGGTGTTGGACTGAGTGACATTTTACGAACTTTTAAGTTTCAATAGCAACGAAGGAATTTTGTTTATCAAATAAAAGAAAATAACATTTATGTTGCTAAGATTACGATTCCTTGTGACATGCCAGACCTTAAAATATAAACAAAACATCCAATGTCCAATTGAACATTATTCGAAATATGTAATTTAGAAAAAAGTTGTCTTCTTTCAAGTAAATTTGATTTGTTTCTTCCATTTCTTCTTTTATTGATGATCCTTGGTCCTGGATTTGCATTTGAGGACTTTTATGACCTTACTTATTACAAGTGTAGCACCCTTACTTACTTTGTTTCTTGTGGTTGGTATTGTTGACTGAGAATACTGTTGAGTCACTTTCAGGTTGTTTAACATCTTGTGATAGTTTTGATTTCACAGAAATTGAAGTTATCTTCATGCCGGAGCTTTCAATAGCAATAATCATAGGTTGATAGGAGGACTCTGGTAGACCGGAGAGTAGCAATGTAACTAGCCATTTATCGTCAACTGCGAAATCGATGTTTCTGAGCTTGTGAGCAGTACACATAAATTTGCTCACATATTTCTCTACGTTTTGACATACAGTAAGTGAAGTATTATAGAGATCACGCAGCAGCCCATCACAGCGTGTCAACAAAGAGTCATCAAATACTTATGAAAACGTATCCCATACTTCTTTTGCAGTACTACTCCCTTGCATGTGCACGTAATTTATTTAGACAACTAGTAAATTTATCTTAGTTTTTGCCTTTGTGTCTCGTTTTGTGTCCACAATGACACATGTGGTGGGGTCTATGCAGTTCCACAACTCCTCTTGCTGTAGGTATGTTTTTAGAGCAAATCGCCACGTTACGTAATTATCTCGGCCGGTTAACTTTTCAATTAATACCAATTGATTGTTTGCTGACAATTTAAGAACCTTTATTCCAGATGTCACGAGAAAACACTTTTCAATTGTCGTATTGACGTTTTAGGTTAACTTCATTACTTTTCTCAGTAAGTAAGCCATTCTGGGCTTCCCTGGGCTTTTCTGGCTCCATAACCTGTTAATTTTTCTTAAAAGAATTTATTATTTCAGGAGAAAAACTTATATTTAAGAATTTAGTGTTAAAATTACAACTTAACTGTCTACAGGCGCACAATTCAAATTACAATTTTAACAGTTTATGTGTCGTTTCAGTACACTCCTACAGGTCATCGCATCAGTCACAATTGGATTCCCAAGAGAAAATGAAACATTATTGGTTTTAAGTTGTGTTATAATTTTTCATTCTTTATAATAGCCTAAGCTACATTGCGCTGTAAATTGAGAAGAATGTTTCAGGTAAACTACTTTGGGTTAACAAGACAGCATTAAATTAACTGAGAAATGCATATTATCGGAATTTGTAAGCTGGGTCATCTCCTTGATTAATATTTATATGATCCCATTTTTCGCACATTTTGGCAGACTGAAATATCCTCTTTCTGTAATTCGCCAAAAAGCATTATAGGATCGGACACCAAACAAAACAAAATTACACAAAGATCAGTTGTCAAGATTGTCAGTGAGTTGTCAAAAAATACGAGCCGAAACTGAGACTGAGACGACTAGCCATTAGTGCTACCAAATAATTCCATTCAATTAGAAACGTTAAATAATTACTTTAATAACAAGGAGTTTATTTCTATGAGAAGGCTCTTCTAAATCTTAGGGTACTTGGTCTAAAATACTTTAATACAATTCAATATACATAAATTTCAACACTGAACCATAAATGGTGGGGTGCGTCGTAGTTACACAATTTCGACATCACCTCCTTGGGGGTGACCGAGTTCCAAGAAGTTTTCTGAGTTTTGGAGCTGGGAGACTTTGCAGGAGTAGGGGTGGCTAGTTGGGACAAAGATTTGGGATTAGCGTTAGGAGTAGGGGTACTATCAGAGTTTACCGATAGCATCACTAGTTTAGACGACAAAGCTGTGTAAGCGCTCTTTCACTCTCTGTATCTCACCTTCACTCAGCTTTTCTTTTTTCCGGACCCTACACATAGTTTATTGGTTTAGTAACCGAGGTTACAAGCCAAATTAACAACTCTTCTCTTTCGATTATGGTAACTTTTATAACTAAATTCAGACAGAAGAAGGACGAACAACTCAAACAAAAATTGTTACTATCAACAATATTCCCTGGTTGCTACCTTGCCCACACTTTGAATAATTGACAAAAGTCGCTAATAATAAAAGACTTTTCTGTAGTTATCAATGGCAGAGGTAACGATCATCATTTAACCAAGTTTCGGTAGCAACTGCGGAAAAGTGTTGGTAGTGACATTTTCGTTTTTATTTAGTGACCCTATTAAAGTTCCTATTAAAAGACAAGAACAGTGAAATAAGAAAAGGAAAAGGAGGCTCAAATCCAGGTTCTATTGGCAGAAAGGAAGGCGGTACCACATCCAACGACACAGCTAATTATTTTAAAGCCGGTTACATTAGAGTACATTAGAGTACCAATTAATTCTCTGTATCGTGTGAGGTCTTTGAATGGTTTTAAATCTCTGTTAAATTTTGAGTTGCAGTCATACAGTGTTTTAATTGGATTGCAATCCACCATTCTGAATTTCTCTAAAACATTTTTTTTTTGTTTAAGTGTTACTCCTTTCTTACTTTGGTTAATTTCTATTCTAAAGAAAAACCTAGCAATCTTTGATCTTCAATTTCTCAGCTAATTCTCTTTTAATTTCATTACCAGTTAGTTTTTTGAGAGCTCTTTTGTACTCCTTAAATTTTTCAAAAACTTCTCTCTTTGACTTAAGGAAAAAACCTGGAACCACCTATTATAATCATCTATTGATGTAAGAAGATATCTTGATCCACCGCTGAATCTGACTCGCATTGGTCCGCAGATATCTGAATGAACAATATTCAGTAACTACTTACTTCTTCCTTCTCTGTCAGTAAAGGGTTTCCTTGCTTGCTTACCTCGTTGACATTGTTACACCATATGGGTAATTTATCATTATCCAATTTATTACCGTGTACCAGTCGCTTTCTGTACAAATCCTGTACGCCTTTGCAATGTAAGTACTGTAGTTGTCTATGCCACAGGAAATTAATAGTTAAATATTCTCTGTTTATTAATGAGGTTCTGTTAGAGCATTTGTCAACATTGGCAACGTCTAATGCGCAACCCCCTCCCCTTAGTTAGTTAGGGTGAATTAGCTTTAAGTTACTTACTTTCAAGTCAGCTCAAGAGCAACACACAACGTTCAGATGCTCTGAGCAATATAAACAGAAAAATCACAAACTTGGCAGTTTTACTAGTCCAGCACATACAAAACATTGGTCCTTCGAGCAGAAACTATTACACATACAAAACATTGGTCCTTCGAGCCGGATTTACGTGTACAAGATTAGCAAGAAGCAAGGGCGAACGAAAAACACCTGTTCAACACACAGAAGAATACGTGGCGATAAGTTCCGTCGTACCGAAAACAGCAATTAGTGTTCAATTGGTAACGGTTCCAGTTGAAATAACCAGTGCAGGCAAGTCAAGTTTGGATTTGGCATCGATTCCAGAAGAATTCCAGCAAAAGGAAGTCTAATCAACAACCATAGCAACATCAAGGTCATTTCAAAAACATACCAGGGTTTCAAGTCAAAAGGGCCTGCATTGCACGTGTCCACAACCATTGGTTTCAAGTCGAAAGGCCTGCGTAACACGTGTCTACAACCACTTGAGTCTTTGTTTCCCATCTACTACCTGCATGCACATTTGCCAATTTAAAAAATTCTTTACATTTGAAAAACAAAACGATCACAATGTCTACTGAAAGCATTAAGAAATTACAATGTAAACGTCGTACAATCAAAGACAAGCTGACCAGGTTGCAAAATTACGTAAACTCTATAGACACCGCAATCATTAATGACGAATTAATAGCACAATTAAGAATTCGTTTGGAAAAACATTCGTGTATATTAGATGAATTTTCTTCCATTTGTACAGAAATATACTACCTCGAAGATAATGAGGATAGTTCTGAATTGGCGGAGTTTGAAGATTCATTCTATGACGTTACAACAAAAATTACTAGATTAATCAACGATTATACCATAAATAATCAAACACAATCGAATACGTCATCATCAGATACAGTCGCGAGCAATCCAATTACAGGTATAAAATTGCCTACAATAAATCTACCTTGTTTTAAGGGCCACTATGACGGTTGGCTAGAATTTCGCGATGCATTTAAGTCATTGATACATGCAAATCAATCTTTGTCCGACGTTCAAAAACTTTATTATTTGCGCTCGTGTCTTCAAGGGGATGCTGCTCGAGTCCATTGAAATTACTGCATATAATTATGATATTACTTGGCAATTGTTAGAAGATAGGTTCGAGAACAAGTCCCTAATAATTCACAATCATATTAAAGCCATTTTCGATCATCCAAATGTTACAAAGGAATCACATGTTCAATTGCGAGATCTCTGCGACTCTGTGACAAAAAACTTGCGTGCTCTAAAATCTTTGGGCGAGCCGACAGATACGTGGGATACTCTTATAATTTACATAATCGCAACCAAAATGGACGATATTACCCGACGCAAATGGGAGATCGTCAACAACAACTCACAAATTCCAAACATGGCGGATATGTATAAATTTCTAAAAGGGCGTTGTGAGCTTTTAGAGAAACTGGAACATGAAAGGTCTAAAAAGCCAAAGAACAAACCATTCAAATCAAGCGCATATGCCACTGTGTCTGTCAAGGTCAGTTGTTATTATTGTAAAAAGGATCATGCAATTTACAATTGTAATAAATTTAAAGGGCTCTCAATAAATGACCGTATCTCAGAAACTAAAAGGCTTAAGCTGTGTCTAAACTGTTTAAGACAGGGACACAACACAAAAACATGCCATTCATTTAGTTGTCGAAAATGTGGCAAAAGGCAGAACCCATACCTTCTACTACAATGCCAAAATATAACTTTACACTTCCAAGTCGTATTACTTTGGCAGATCCTACTTTCAATATATGCAATGATATCGACATCCCATTGGGTGCCGACATATTTTGGAAGGTTCTACTGCCTGAGCGTGTTTCACTGGGAAAACATAATCCTATGCTGCAAAATACGTCCTTTGGGTGGATCGTTATAGGAGGTTGGAGTAAAAGGAATCAGAGGCATTCAGTCAATTGTTTAGTCGTAAAACTGATGAAATCGTGAAGCGTTTTTGGGAAATAGAGGAAATAGGTGATTCGTATCAAATATTTAATGAAAGGGAACAGTTTTGCGAGAATCATTTTAAAGATCATTATGAGCGCGACTCGTCTGGCAGATTCATTGTACGAATTCTGTTTAACGACAAAAAAGGTCTGCTAGGCGAATCAAGGCAAGGAGCATTAAATAGATTTCAGCCGCTAGAAAGAAAATTAGCGAAAAATAGCCATTTAAAACAAAGTTACGATGAATTCATGCAAGAATATATCGACCTAGGACACATGAAACAAGTCGAGGATGTAGGTGATGAGAAGATTGGTACTCAATATTATTTACCTCATCATGCGGTTTTAAATGAATCAAGTTTGACAACAAAAATACGTGTTGTATTTGATGCGTCGGCCAAGACAAGTAGCGGTCTTTCGCTAAATGATGTTCAATGCAGCGGCCCGACCATACAAAATGAGTTGTTTTCCATACTATTGAGATTCCGAATTAATCAATATGTTTTCACAGGAGATATATCAAAAATGTATCGTCAAGTTCTGGTTCATTTTGATGAACGATGCATGCAAAGAATATTTTGGAGATTCAACAAAAATGAAGCATACAAACCTATGAGCTGGCAACCGTAACTTACGGCACAGCATCAGCACCATTCTTAAGTGTTAGATATTTGAAACAATTAGCTATGGATCACTCAACAGAGTTTCCCGAAATTAGCAGGATCATTGAGAATGATTTCTATGTAGACGATGTGATTACGGGTGCTAATTCAAAGGCAGAGTTACTGCGCATTCAGCAAGAACTGTCAAACATCTTACAACGGGGCAAGTTCGAACTGCGCAAATGGTTGTGTAATGATTCAGAATTGTTATCTAAATTTCAAGTAAATAACAATTTAAATGTTGGATTAATTCATTTGGGACCAAATGACAATAATAAGACGCTTGGTATACTATGGAATGCTTGTAACGACATTATTCAATTTGAAACAAGTCAGCTTAAATATTCTCAACAGTTTCCAACCAAACGTTTCATTTTGTCAACAATAGGTCAAATATTTGATCCTTTGGGATTGATTGCACCTGTCACAATTTTGGGAAAAATCCTTATTCAAAAATTGTGGTTACAAAAACTAGATTGGTATGATCCCATATCTGTTCATTTATCCAGTCTATGGTCAGAATTTGTAAATAATATTCAAAATTTGAATAACTTGAAGATTAATCGGTTTGTGTTGAAGCCAGAGTACGAGGAATGTGAGCTCCACGGTTTTGCAGACGCGTCTGAAGCGGCTTACGGTGCCTGTATTTACCTACGATGTAAGGTTAAAAATCAGTACTTTGTTCAAATGCTTTGTTCCAAATCAAAGGTTGCGCCAATTAAACAGGTATCATTGTCAAGGCTTGAATTATGCGCTGCAACATTACTCGCAAAATTAACAGACAAGGTACGACGATCAATCAGACTCAACATTCAAGCACAATTATTTTGGTCAGATTCCACGATTGTTCTTTGTTGGATACGAGGTTGTCCATCGCGTTGGAAAACCTTTGTTGCAAATCGCGTGGGTGTGATTCAGTCACTTACAAAACAAGAACAATGGAATCATGTAAGGTCTCAGTCAAATCCTGCAGATTTATTATCACGAGGTACGAATGCAGATGTTTTAAAAACCTCCACGTTTTGGTCAAATGGCCCACAGTGGCTCATTAAAGATAAGTCAGAATGGCCAGAATTTACGGAATCTGAACCGAATATAATTCCAGAGCAAAAAACTGTTTGTTTGCAAACAACCATTACAGACGAATCCATCTTCATACGATATTCGTCGATAACAAAATTAAAGCGCGTTGTTGCATATATGTTAAGATTTATTTCAAATTGTAAAGAAAAAAAACTATCTGGCCCTCTGAACTGTACCGAATTAAAAAATTCTATGGTAGTTTTGCTACGCGTAATGCAACAAACTACATTTGTTACTGAGTATAATGATTTGGTAAATAAAAGGCCAATTAATAAAAAAAGCAGACTATTGTCTTTAAATCCGTTTATTGATAACGACAATTTAATACGTGTGGGTGGTCGATTAGTTAACGGTGATTATAATTTTAACAAAAAACATCCTGTCATCTTACCAAAGAGTCATGTTTTAACAGAATTGGTTCTCAGAAATGAGCATGTCAGACTGTTACATTGCGGACCTCAACAATTATTATATTCCGTACGGGATAATTATTGGCCAATCTCGGGTCGCACCGTATGTCGAGGAATAATTCGGAAATGTATTCGATGTTTTAAGGCTAAGCCAACGAATACAGAATATTTGATGGGTAATCTGCCTGAATGCCGCGTTAATCAGTCCAATCCTTTCACAAACGTTGGTTTGGATTACGCAGGACCATTTTTGTTGAAAGATAGAATAACAAGAGGTGCAAAAATCATAAAGGCTTATGTTTGTGTCTTCGTTTGCATGGCTTCAACGTTGGCAAAAAGAGTACGTGTCCGAACTCCAAGCCAGGTTGAAATGGAAACAAGCGGGTCAACACATCCTCAAACCAGGACATCTTGTCATCATTAAGGACGATCAACTGCCCCCTCTACAGTGGCGTATGGGACGCATTCTTGAGTTACATCCTGGTGAAGATGGAGAAGTGCGTGTAGTGAGTGTAAAAAGCACAACCGGTGTGCTAAAACGAGCAATTTCGAAAGTGTGTGCGCTACCTTGTGATTGACTTTTCTATTATGACTCCTATTCTGATTTCCAATGTATTAATTATATTCAATTTTTCTATTGAAAATTGTATTTTCAAGGCGGGCGGCATGTTAGAGCATTTGTCAACATTGGCAACGTCTAATGCGCAATCCTCTCCCCTTAGTTAGTTAGGATGAATTAGCTTTAAGTTACTTACTTTTAAGTCAGCTCGAGAGCAACACACAACGTTCAGATGCTCCGAGCAAAATAAACAGAAAAATCACAAACTTGGCAGTTTTACTAGTCCAGCACATACAAAACATTGGTCCTTCGAGCAGAAACTATTACACATACAAAACAGGTTCTTTCTCATTGAAAATGGTAATTAGAAGAAATACTTATGTACAGTAGTGCTAGAAATGAAACCGATCGTACCAAACTATTATTTTTAGGGAATAATTTTGGCTAAATTCATTACTTATACTTACAGGAATTCCCAACTAAACACAGAATAACGCTCCATAAAACAACACATTGATTTGTTTTCAGAATAAATTATGATTTTTGTTTATTGGAACAAGGAGGCCTCTCCGGGCACCGATGCCAAGATCATGGCCTAAGAGTAATTAACCACAAAGGTTTAGGAAAATAGAAGGGAAAACTAAAGAGGTACGTAACAATGGCTACATGGTAAAGAAAAGATGTCCCAAAGGGACGCAGAGGTCTAGACAGCCAAGAGACAATGTCTCTTGTATCTGTCGGATTCACAGGGTTGGATATCATGCAAGCATGCAATCTCCGGATTAGAGTGTTGAAAGATAGATCTCCGGAGATTGAGGGCATGCTATTTTCTCTGAGGCTATGAAATATGAAAAAATATGCAAGAAATCCGAAAAAAGTACAAGAAAAAATCACAATCTATCAAAAAGGCTGCGGACTAAAGCAGGTACTTTCATTTTATGGAAAGTTTTCCATCTTATGGGCATACGTTTCAACTCATCTAACATCTGAGAATTAAGCATGTTTATAGTAATTATACTGTAGTTGTTTTTGCTTATATTTTAATCTGTCATTTATGACGGAATAGGTGTTTCCTAAATAACTATATATATATATATATATATATATATATATATATATATATATTTCCACTGAATAATTGGAGGTTGAAAAAATTGGCAATGTGTCGAAACCATTTTATAACACCAAACTAGTATTAAAATATCGACATAAGTTAAACAAAGTAGTCTTATTTGTAAAGTTATGTTATATTTAAATATTTGGGAATCTCATTTATGGTCATCCACTGTAGGTTGAAATACAAGGATGAGATTGATTCGAAACAGTTCTACCATCAAAAATATTATAACAAATTGAAAAATCATCACGATATTCCTTTGCTCTGTCAATTTGCTGAGACCGTGGATTAAAACGAATTATAAGAAAAGATATAACTGAACCACAATTTGGTGTTATATTAATACAATGTAAGAATCAAATCAAATTTGCTTGAGAGAAGACAACTTTTTTCTAAATTACATACTTCTGACATATGCCATAAAGAAACATAATTTGATATGTTATTTTATTTTTTGACAAACAATTCGTTGCTATTGAAACTTGAAAGTTTGTAAAATGTCACTCAGTCACACACCCACTCGTTTTATTTTGTAATTACAAATTAATTAAAATTTTATTTATGTGTTTATACATCAGGCTAGTTATCTTGTTTTCAATTCTATTCCTCACCTTATACTAGTTGAAACTTCTCTTAGCAGCAATCTATTCAGCAGCAATAAATGTCAAAGAGGGATCTGCAACTGATTTGATTTCAGTGACTCTCAGGGCTAGTAATCTAAACCTTCAGACGGTAAGTTGCTATTTTTGTAACTGTTTACATATTTCACTTTTTTAAATAAACAGTAAATTCACGTAGTTGATTCTTTCAGCTTGAATAAGTGAGCGACAGATTTCAACTATGCACTGAATTTTTCTCCTTCACCTTTAGTTATCACCCTCAAACAACACTAATATACCAATCTTTCCATATTTGATAATTTTATGTCGCAAATTATTTAGATTTTTCATGTCTGGATGACAAGTTCAAATAATGTTATCACAATTTATAAACCAAATTATGAAATAGTAATTCACACTATTTCACAATTGTCTGGGAAAATAAAGATTTGCAATCTTTGTTGGGTTGAAATTTATAATTAATAGATTTATCTGTTGCAGTTTTGTTAAAACTTTCATCTCTACTTTAGTGCATATATATTTTTAGTGTTTCCATATTTTCTTGGGAGTAGGCATGTTTTGACAAAACACTGACAACATCATCGAGAACTAAAGTTGTAGTATTTTCGTCCTGCTTATTCGGTTATCATATAATCGCGATACCGATTATGGGAAGAAGTTATTATATACAATCAAACATCGCGGAGCCTTGTATCCTATTAAGCAGTATTCTTCTAAAATATCTGTAATAAGGTATATCATAATTGAAATGAAAATTTATGCTCTTATAGACATTCAAGAAGTGAGACACAATTTACTTGCTTTACCTGTATGCTCCATACTTGCTTCAAAAATATGTTAATATCGTGGTGGTAACTCTCCATATGCGTTGGGATGTAGATGGAGTTCTTAAGATACTTTATTTAAATTTGCAATCTGTTAAAAGAAATAATTTTTGAGGGTATTGCAAAAATTATCTTCAAAAATTGATTGAATAAATCATATTGTAGAAGAGAATGAAAAACACAGTGACCAAAGATTTTTTTGAAAGAAGGAAAATAACGGAGCGATTTTTAATTAGGGATGTCTCAATTTGATTATATGGCGTTGTAGTGCGTTGATTCAGTCAACCAAAGGGGCGGTATATATAACACGATATTTTACACTCTCTGTACTCTGTAATATTGTATAACTTTGGTTAACTTTTGATATATATACAAATCGGGATTCTTTTTTACAGTTTCTAAGACATTTTGGTGTTTTGTTAATATATCTTATCTCCTAACTTTATTTAAATGAACTTTAAATATAATTGGTAATATTTTGATACAGCAAAATTAAAGCCCACGGGAAATTTTCATGTGGCTTGATTTCCGAGAGTTTCATGATTAATTAACACTATTTGAAATCAGGGCTCTAAAATATATATATTTCGTTATTAATGTAATTGTTACAATATTCCGCCTTGATTAACTGCAATAAATTATGTATCTAAGGGAACCCAAATTTAAAAAACCTAGCAACTGTTATTTACAACTGTTCCCAAAACTTAATTTAAAATATTAACAATTTCAACATTCAAGAGATGCTGTGAAACTTTAGAACAGTAGGTGTCTCACCATTCAAAAAATCAACAACTACATACACGCCATTAATTTATTTCAGATGTAATTCATAAGGAATAACACATAATGTCTAAGGAAAGTCAAATTTGATGATTAACATCAGTGAATCAAATTGAAATGGAAAATGTGTGTGGTTTAAATTAATGGTTAAGACTTGAATAATACTATATGGAATAAATAATGAAATTATTTATTAACAATTTCTTAAAACGAGAGAATAAGTTTTTGAGAACTCTGGTTCTGTACGTGTGTTTTGACAACTAACTGTCAACTGATGTTGGAGTTATTTCATTTTGCTTGTTGGCCGATTTTATAAAGGCCTTACCAAGTATACAAAGTTGTTATTATAAATTGTCGAGATATTCTGAACACAGGATCCTATAATAATAATCGAGGAGCTATTTTCCTGTCACAGTTAACTGTGTGGCATTCTGCTGATATAATTTAATTTACAATGCGAAAAAATATCTTATTCTTGAAAATAAAGCTTACGCTATAACAGAGTCAAGAATTGAGACGCAATTTACTTGGAAAATCATTTATTTAGAATACCGATCAGACATGAAGTAGATGTTAAGATTCTGCATATAGCATATAGGTAAACCAATTAAATTGTGTGTCACCTCTTGAATGTTTATCTTTCTTTTCAGTTATGTTATACCTTATTGCACGGTAAAGTAGTTTTTCTAGAAAAATACTACTTAATATGATCCCAGGTCCCTATAATCGCGAGTATAAGATTAGCAACTAAGCAGAATGAAAGTACCCCAACATGCCCAAGTTGTCTAATTTGTCAGCAAGTTGTCAAAACGTGCGTAGTGGTTACGAGCTCTCAAGAAAACGTGGAGACACTTAAAATATATATGCACTAAAGTAGGTGAAAATTTCATCAAAATTACAAATGATAGAGTTATTAATTATAAACTTCATTTCAACAAAGATTGCAAATTTTTACACAGAAAATTGTGATTTGATTTTGTTTATAAATTGTGTTGTCATTATTTGAACTTGTCATCTAGACATGAGGAATCTAAATAAATTTTGTCATAAAATTAGCAAAATTAGGAAGATTGGTATCTTAGTGTTGTTTGAGGGTGATAATCCATCCAAACGTGAAAGAGAGAAATTCAGTACCTAGTTGAAATTTGCCGCTCACTAATTCTTGCTTAAAGAATCAACTACGTGAATTATTTTTTGATTTAAAAAGGTGACATATTTAAACAGTTACAATAATAGGAACCTACTGTCCGAAGGTTCCGATTACGAGTCACTGAAATCAAATCAGTTGTAGATGTCTCGACCACATTTATTTTCCATCAAAGGAATACTGTCTGTGAATCTGACAGATAATTAACATGTGAATAGAAATTGTTTTCATTAACTTTATACTTAAATGCAGAAATATATTTTGCTACTAAGAGACGTGGGGGATGAAATTGAAAACAAGTAACTTGCCTGATGTATATACACATAAATAAAATTTTAATTAATTAGTACTTACAAAATTAAACGAACATTTTGGAGTGAGTGTTGTATTGAGGGATATTTTGCAATCTTTCATGTTTCAGTAGCAACGAAGGAAGATTGTTAGTCAAATAAGAGAAAATAACATTTATGTTGCTAAGATTTCGTCACCTTATGATGTATGTCAGCCTGTCCAATTATAGGCAAGAGTTATGGTTAATTCAATTAAACCTAATTCGAAATATGTGGTTTGGAAACACGTTGTCTTCTTTCAAGTAAATTTGATTTGATCTTATATTGTATTAATATTACATCAAATTGTGGTTCAGTTATATTTTTTGTTATAATTCTATTTGTTTGAATCCACAGTGTCAACAAATTGACAGAGCAAATAAATGTCGAGATGAGTTATAATAACTTTAATGGTAGAACTGTTCCGAATCAATTTCATCCTTATATTTCAACTTACACTAAATGACTGTAAATGTGGTTCCCAAATCTTTAAATATAATATAACTTTCCAAATAAAACTACTCTGTTTAAGTTTTGTGGTTAATTTAATTAATTTTAACCTCCAATTAGTTGGTGGAAAGAAGTACTTAAAAGATATATGCGACATAATTTTAGGAAACACATTTACTGATTACAGTACATATTAAATTTTAAGGAAGAATTACTTCGGCACTATTCTAAAATTATAATTAGAATAAACAAGCTTAATTCTCATATGTACGATGAGTTATAACGTAGGTCCGTACTATCGAAACATGGGACTCGAGATGGCGATGTGTGGGACAAGAATTGAACTTCTATCCAAAGAAAATTTCGACACGAGGCGGATTCAGGTAGAGGCGTTGCTTACCAAAATCGATACCTGGGATTTCGTTAATGGTGAAGTATCAAAGCCAGTTATATGTCAGGATGACACAAAAAGTGAATCAGCGCTTAAAACATGGATTTAATTAAGATAAAAAGGTAAATGCGGACATAATCCTATGCATAAGCCTATCGGACCTCAAGAGTATCAAAGGATGCGAGATATCCAAAGATTGAAATTGGAGTCAATCCAATCTTCTAATGGACCGGCACTATTGGAACAATTATTTTATATATTTTATATATAATATTTATTTAAGTATAAATAAAATTGGATAACGATAAATTACCCACGTGGAGTGACATATGTCAACAAGGTAAACAAACAAGGATACCCTTTACTGACAGAGAAGTAAGAAGTAAGCAGTTACTGAATATTGTTCATTCAGACATCTGCGGACCAATGCGAGTCAGAACCAGTGGTGGATCAAGATATCTTCTAACCTTTAGGTGTATTTTCTCATGTCAAAAGGAGAATTTCTTGAAAAATTTAAGGAGCACAAAAGAACTGTCGAAAAACAAACTGGTAATGAAATTAAGAGAGAATTAGCTGAGAAATTTTTTTTTGGAATAGAAATTAACCAAAGCAAGAAAGGAGTAACACAGTAAAAAAAAATATTTTAGAGAAATTCAGAATGGTAGATTACAATCCAGTTAAAACACCCTATGACTGCCACTTAAAAGTTAACAGAGATTTAAAAATGTTCAAAGTTCCCACACGATACAGAGAATTAATTGGTAGTCTAATGTACTCTAATGCAGCCGATCAAAACTGGGGCTTTACAATAATTAGCTGTGTCTTTCTGACAATCGAACCTGGATTTGAGGCGCTTTTTCAGTTTCTTATTTCACGGTTTTTGTCTCTTAATAGGAACTTCTTCTGAAATGGAACTGGCGAAGTGCCGTGTGGTCCCAATAGGACTCTGAAGCACTCGAACTTCTTGCAGGCACGCTTGGTGTTTTCGCATTTCATGACTGCTAATTCAGTTATTAACTTGTTTATAGTACGAAAACAAAAATTTAATTCAGTTGTTTCTTGGATTGGTAACCAAGGTTACCAGACAAGTAAACAAATTTTTTCATTTGTCTGAATTTGGTAACTAACTAAATTCAGACAAAAGATGGACACTAAATAAACACAAAAACATCACTACAAACACTTTTGAAAACTGAGGTGTGAGTGTGATGTGAATAATAGTCGATGTTACAAGAACACTGATCGTTTATTATATTATTACAAAGTGTGCTAGAAACGTCAAAGACTAAAAACTAAGAACTAAAAACCCTGCGTAGCATGACGCTTGCGTTAGGGTATCTATACAGAGGGGTTCCAAGTATCAATTTGCAATTTAATTCCTTAACAAACTCTTTTCCGTAGTTGCCACTCAAATTTGGATAAATGACGATTGTTACCGCTGCCATTGGTAACGACAGAAAGGTCTCTTATTGTTAGCGACTTTTGTCAATTGTTCAAAGTGCAACCAGGGAATATTGTTAATAGTATCAATTTTTCTTTGAGTTGTTCGTCCTTCTTCTGTCTGAATTTAGTTATAATAGTTACCATAATCGAAAGAGAAGAGTTGATAACGCTAATCCCAAATCTTTATCCCAACCAGCCACCCCCACTCCTTCAAAGTCTTCCAGCTCCAAAACTCAGGAACTCGGACACCCCCAAGGAGGTGATGTCGAAATTGTCTAACTACGATGCACCCCACCAGTTATGATTCAGTGTTCAAATCTATGTATATCGAATTGCATTAAAGTATTTTAATCCAAGTAGACTAAGAATTAGAAGAGACTTCTCATAGAGAAGTAACTTTTAAATTGGTTTGGGAAAAAACAGCCGTCTCAGATCTCAATTTCGGTTAATATTTTTTGACAGCTCATTGACAATCTTGGCAACTGATCTTTGTGTAATTTCGTTTTGTTTGGTGTCCAATCCTATAATGCTCTTTGGCGAATTACTGAGAGAGGTTATTTCAATTTGCCAAAAAATGCGGAAAGTGGGAAGGTCCTAATTATGTGATGTGAATTTATAAGTTTAACAGAATTGAAAAAAAGCAGCTAAAAGAGATGTTTAAGTGTTATTATTATCTTATCAAAGAAAATATATACAATTTTGATATTTGTTAGGAATAGCAATGTCTAATTAACAATTCACACACTTTTGTCGATGCATATTCTTCAGACAACAAAAGTATGTTTTACTTTTGATTAATAAACATATCGCCTTCATTGCTGTTAAAACCTGAATATGTACAAAATATCATTTGATTTCAAAACTGATCTTGAACAATTATTTGGTAACTTCTTACAATTTCGTCATTGAAAAGATAAAAACAACAAAAGAAATAAGTATTTACACTTCGTTAGCTGTTTGTTTCACTTTTTAGCCTTCAATGCAGACACAAATCTAATATTTTTGTTTATATTCAAAAAGTAATTATAATTTTGTCCAGATTGATGTTTTCAATGAACTCAGAAGTCTTGATTTATCTAGTAATAGAGGTCCTTATGATATTCCTTCTACAGTATTGAATGAATTGTGGATTCTCATTAACAAAGCCTCTAACAATGAAATTTAAAATGTTTTTAAAATCTACTTAATTTCCTAACGTACGTAAAAAATCGTTTGTTATACCTACCTTAAAGGATGGAGGTAGTTTACTTGTTGTTTTCCAAAATTGTCCAAAAAAGTCATTTCCAAAATAATTATGCCTTAGTTCCAAAATATTATAAATGAGAGTCAACATGAATTTTGCAACCAACCTTCTTATTTATAACCTCTCGACAGTTGGTGCTCTTGAAAATCATTTACAGGTTGATGTTGTTTATACAGACATTTAAAAGGCATTTGATAGAATCTGCCATGATTTATTGTTTGCTACACTAAATGGGCTGGATTTGTCAAGTAATTTTTCCACTGTAAATAATCATAATGATTGCAATGTAAAGTGATTAGTTTTTATAAAAAATTAATCAACACCATATTCGCAAGTTATACTTTAGATAAAAGATTTTAATGTAATGTGTTTGAAATTTAAAAATGAGTAATAGATTGGGCGGTAGTTTTTCTAGAAAAGTTGGTTCGGCTCAAGCTAAAATGAATTTGGGTAAATGTAAAAGAAAAGCTGGATCATATCTTGGTGCTTTTGCCCACACATTAAAGTAGCTTTTTACACAAATACTGCTGTAGGATCCCAGGTTCTGCGATGTTTTGTCGTATAAAATAACCTCTTTCCATAATCGGTATCGCGGATTATATGTACAGCAATTAAGCAGAACGAAATACTCTCACATTAGCTGTCAAAATTGCCACAGTTGTCAAAACGTGCTGACTCCTTAGGAACTCGTTAGGAATATATAAACAATTACAATAATGGCAACTTGATGCCATTATTGTGGAGATGTCGATTACTAGTCCTGAAAGTCACGGAAATCAAATTAGTTGCAGATCTATCGTCGACATACAAAAACTGTCTGTGATTCTGACAGATAATTAACATGTGAAAAGAAATTGTTTTTGTTAACTTTGTTAACTTTATATTTCCATTAGAATAGAAGTTCCAACTATTATAATTTAATTTGAATATGTGATACGTTTCCTTGTGACATGTGCCAGACGTTACAATATAAACAAAACATGTCCAATTAAACCTTATTCGAAATATGTAATTTAGAATAAAGTTGTCTTCTTTCAAGTAAATTTGATTTGTTTCTTTCATAGTATTAATATTACATCAAATTGTGGTTCAGTTATATTTTTAATATATTTCTATTTGTTTTAATCGAAAGTGTCAACAAATTGACAGAGAAAAGAAATATCGAGATGATTTTTCGATTTGTTATAATAACTTTAATGACAGTGATTCATTTATTTAATGACCACGTTACAAATCACATCTGTGTGTGAAATGATATGGACAAATTGCACGTGTTGATTACCAGGAAACTTTTGCACAAACAGTCAGGTGAGATTCAATACGATTGTTACTATCTATGGCTGTACAAAATAATCACAAAATCAAGTAATTAGACGTAAAGACAGCATTTTTATATGGAGAACTTGAACACACCTATTTATGACTTAACAAGAAGGGTTGGATCATGACGAAAACATGGTATGTAAATTGAACAAGTCACTATATGGGTTAAAACAATTCCCTCGCTGCTGGAATGCAAAATTCGACTCTACACCGAAACGAGTTTTAGTAGTAGTTTTAGTATTTATACGGAACAAATTTTAAACAGATTTGAAATGACTAATGCTAATCCTAATACTGTTCCAGTCGACCCTCACATAAAGCCACAGTGGGAAGATACTACCTCACTTCTGCTGTTCATAATAACACAGCTTGTTCCGTCAAATTTTATTTGGCTACCATCGCAAATAATCTGACTTAGAGACAATAGATTTGTTGCCAGTTTAGGAACACATAATACTTTTGTAAAAAGCACCTTTTTGTTTTGACCTTCATCGTCATAATGGTCCAACCTCACTTGTACTGAACATTGCACAGATTATACTTTGTTGTCTGCGACTCCGATTTTATGTATGACAGGAGCCGTCATATTTTCAAGCATGTTCTTACGTCTTGTCATGTATGACGATGCACCGGAAGCCACTTGCCGTGGGTCATTTTGGCTGGATGTTGCCTCAAACACAACAGCATATGATGAACTACTTGCTTTTTGTTGAACATTCTTGGTCCTGGATTTGCATTTGAGGACTTTTATGACCTTACTTATTACAAGTGTAGCTCCCTTACTTACTTTGTTTCTTGTGGTTGTTATTGTTGACTGAGAATACTGTTGAGTCACTTTCAGGTTGTTTAACATTTTGTGATATGTTGATTTCACAGAAATTTAAGTTATCTTCATGCCGGAGCTTCCAATAGCAATAATCATTGGTTGATAGGAGGACTCTGGTAGACCGGAGAGTAGCAATGTAGCTAGCCATTCATCGTCAACGCGAAACCAATGTTTCTGAGCTTGCGAGCAGTACACATAATTTTGCTCACATATTTCTCTACGTTTTGACATACAGTAAGTGAAGTATTATAGAGATCACGCAGCAGCCCATCACAGCGTGTCAACAAAGAGTCATCAAATACTTATGAAAACGTATCCCATACTTCTTTTGCAGTACTACTCTCTTGCATGTGCACGTAATTTATTTAGTCAACTAGTAAATTTATCTTAGTTTTTGCCTTTGTGTCTCGTTTTGTGTCCACAATGACACATGTGGTGGGGTCTATGCAGTTCCACAACTCCTCTTGCTGTAGGTATGTTTTTAGAGCAAATCGCCGTGTTACGTAATTATCTCGGCCGGTTAACTTTTCTATTAATGCCAATTGATTGTTTGCTGACAATTTAAGAACCCTTATTCCAGATGTTACGAGAAAACACTTTTCAATTGTCGTATTGACGTTTTAGGTTAACTGCATTACTTTTCTCAGTAAGTAAGCCATTCTGGGCTTCCCTGGGCTTTTCTGGCTCCATAACCTATTAAATTTTCTTAAAAGAATATATTATTTCAGGAGAAAAACTTATATTTAAGAATTTAGTGTTAAAATTACAACTTAACTGTCTACAGGCGCACAATACAAATTAAAATTTTATTAGTTTATGTGTAGTTTCAGTACACTCCTACAGGTCATCGCATCAGTTACAATTGGATTCCCAAGAGGAGATGAAACATTATTTGTTTTAAGTTGTGTTATAATTTTTAATTCTTAATAATAGCGTAAGCTTCATTGCGCTGTAAATTAGATTTTTTTGAGAAGAATGCTTCAGGTAAACTACTTCCGGTTAACAAGACAGCATTAAATTAACTGAGGAATGCATATTATCGGATTTTGTAAGCTGGGTCAGCTCCTTGATTAATATTTATATGATCCCATTTTCCGCACATTTTGGCAGACTGAAATAACTTCTTTCTGTAATTCGCCATAGAGCATTATAGGATCGGACACCAAACAAAACAAAATTATGAGAAGGCTCTTCTAATTCTTAGTGTACTTGGTCTAAAATACTTTAATACCATTCAATATACAAAAATTTCAACACTGAACCATAAATGGTTCACAATTTCGACATCACCTCCTTGGGAGTGACCGAGTTCCAAGATGTCTTCTGAGTTTTGGAGCTGGGAGACTTTGCAGGAGTAGGGGTGGCTAGTTGGGATAAAAATTTGGGATTAGCGTTAGGAGTAGGGGTACTATCAGAGTTTACCGATGGTATCCCTAGTTTGGACGACAAAGCTGTGTAAGCACTCTTTCACTCTCTGTATTCTCACCTTCTAGTTCCATAATTTTATTCCTAAGGAAATCGGGTACCTCTGGAAACGTCAGCAGACGTTTGGGTTTTATTGAGTTTTTCACTTAGCTTTTCTTTTTTCCGGACCCTACACATAGTTTAACAAATTAACAATTCTTCTCTTTCGATTATGGTAACTATTATAACTAAATTCAGACAAATGAAGGACGAACAATTCAAAAAAAAAATTGTAATTTTCAACAATATTCCCTGGTTGCTACCCACACTTTGAACAATTGACATAAGTCGCTAACAATAAGAGACTTTTCTGTGGTTATCAATGGCAGAGTGTTGGTAGTGATATTTTCGTTTTTATTTAGTGACCCTATTAAAGTTCCTATTAAAAGACAAGAACCGGGAAATAAGAAAAGGAAAAGGAGGCTCAAATCCAGGTTCTATTCGCAGAAAGGAAGGCGGTACCACATCCAACGACACAGCTAATTATTGTAAAGCCCCAGTTTTGATCGGTTACATTAGAGTACATTAGAGTACCAATTAATTCTTTGTATCGTGTGGGGTCTTTGAATGGTTTTAAATCTCTGTTAAATTTTGAGTGGCAGTCATACGGTGTTTTAATTGGATTGCAATCTACGATTCTGAATTTCTCTAAAATATATTTTTTTTTGTTTAAGTCTTACTCCTTTCTTACTTTGGTTATTTTCTATTCTAAAGAAAAACCTAGCAATCTTTGATCTTCAATTTCTCAGCTAATTCTCTCTTAATTTCATTATCAGTTTGTTTTTCGACAGTTCTTTTGTACTCCTTAAATTTTTCAAAAGCTTCTCTCTTTGACTTATGGAAAAAAACCTGGCACCACCTATTATAATCGTCTATTAATGTAAGAAGATATCTTGATCCACCGCTGAGTCTGACTCGCATTGGTCCGCAGATATCTGAATGAACAACATTCAGTAACTGCTTACTTCTTCCTTCTCTGTCAGTAAACGGTTTCCTTGCTTGCTCACCTCGTTGACATTGTCACACCACATGGGTAATTTATCATTATCCAATTTATTACCGTGTACCAGTCGCTTTCTGTACAAATCCTGTACGCCTTTACAATGTAGGTGCTCCAGTTGTCTATGCCACAGGACCATTTTGTTTGAATTTCTATGCATTATTCATTTGCAGATATTTGAATTCCGTTGCCATAAACAAATTTCAATGTTTTATTTATAAATTCGTTATTCATTTGTAGACATTTGAATTTCGTTGTATATAAACATATTTCAATATTTTTCATAAAATCAAGTAAACCAAAAAGTTTTCTTTATTTGTTTACCACAAAACTCTAATCACTTCAAACTTTTATTTCATAAGAAACACATCTCTCTGAAGTTGATCCTACGCTTCAATTCAAAATTAATAGTTAAATATTCTCTCTTTATTAATGAGGTTCTGTTAGAGCATTTGTCAACATTGGCAACGTCTAATGCGCAACCCCCTCCCCTTAGTTAGTTAGGGTGAATTAGCTTTAAGTTACTTACTCTTAAGTCAGCTCGAGAGCAACACACAACGTTCAGATGCTCTGAGCAATATAAACAGAAAAATCACAAACTTGGCAGTTTTACTAGTCCAGCACATACAAAACATTGGTCCTTCGAGCAGAAACTATTACACATACAAAACAGGTTCTTTCTCATTGAAAATGGTAATTAGAAGAAATACTTATATACAGAAGTGCTAGAAATGAAACCGATCGTACCAAACTGTTATTTTTAGAGAATAATTTTGGCTAAATTCATTACTTATACTTACAGGAATTCCCAACTAAACACAGAATAACGCTCCATAAAACAACACATTGATTTGTTTTCAGAATAAATTATGATTTTTGTTTATTGGAACAAGGAGGCCTCTCCGGGCACCGATGCGAAGATCATGGCCTAAGAGTAATTAACCACAAAGGTTTAGGAAAATAGAAGGGAAAACTAAAGAGGTACGTAACAATCGCTACATGGTAAAGAAAAGATGTCCCAAAGAGACGCAGAGGTCTAGACAGCCAAGAGACAAGGTCTCTTGTATCTGTCGGATTCACAGGGTTGGATATCATGCAAGCATGCAATCTCCGGATTAGAGTGTTGAAAGATAGATCTCCGGAGATTGAGGGCATGCTATTTTCTCTGAGGCTATGAAATATGAAAAAATATGCAAGAAATCCGAAAAAAGTACAAGAAAAAATAACAATAACAGAGAAAACAGCATTACCAAGAAACCGTCTTCAAAAGTTCTATCAAAAAGGCTGAGGACTGGAATGTTCCCGTTGGAGTTTCACATATCTGTCTGTATATAAAGCAGTTACTTTCATTTTATGGAAAGTTTTCCACAGTATGGGCATACGTTTCAACTCATCTAACATCTGAGAATTAAGCACGTTTTTAGTAATTATAATATTAAAATTGTGCCGTAGTAGTTTTTGCTTATATTTTAATCTATAATTTATGACGGAAAATGTGTTTCCTAAATAATTATATTGTGTATATCTGTATATTTTTCCACTGAATAATTGGAGGATGAAAAAATCGGCAATGTGTCGAAACCATTTTATAACACCAAACTAATATTTAAATATCGACATAAGTTAAACAAAGTAGTTTTATTTGTAAAGTTATGCTATATTTAAATATTTGGGAATCTCATTTATGGTCATCCATTGTAGGTTGAAATACAAGGATGAAATTGATTCGAAACAGTTCTACCATCAAAAATATTATAACAAATTGAAAAATCATCACGATATTCCTTTGCTCTGTCAATTTGCTGAGACCGTGGATTAAAACGAATTATAAGAAACGATATAACTGAATCACAATTTGGTGTTATATCAACACAATGTAAGAATCAAATCAAATTTGCTTGAGAGAAGACAACTTTTTTCTAAATTACATACTTTTGACATATGCCATAAAGAAACGTAATTTGACATGTTATTTTATTTTTTGACAAACAATTCGTTGCAATTGATACTTGAAAGTTTGCAAAATGTCACTCAATCACACACCCACTCGTTTTATTTTGTAATTACAAATTAATTAAAATTTTATTTATGTGTATATACATCAGGCTAGTTATCTTGTTTTCAATTCTATTCCTCAACTTATAATAGTTCAAACTTCTCTTAGCAGCAATCTATTCTAATGTAAATATAAAGTTAACAAAGTTAACAAAAACAATTTCTTTTCACATATTAATTACTTGTAGAAAATAAATGTCAAAGAGGGATCTGCAACTAATTTGATTTCAGTGACTTTCAGGGCTAGTAATCTAAACCTTCAGACGGTAAGTTGCTATTTTTGTAACTGTTTAAATATTTCACCTTTTTAAAAATTTAAGAATTTTTCTCCTTCACCTTTAATTATCACCCTCAAACAACACTAATATACCAATCTTTCCATATTTGATAATTTTATGTCGTAAATTATTTAGATTCTTCATGTCTGGATGACAAGTTCAAATAATGTGAACACAATTTATAAACCAAATCATGAAATAGTGATTTCTATTTCACAATTTTCTGGGGAAATAAAGATTTGAAATATTTGTTGGGTTGAAATTTATAATTAATAGATTTATCTGTTGCAGCTTTGTTAAAACTTTCATCTACTTTAGTGCATATATATTTTTAGTGTTTCCATATTTTCTTGGGAATAGGCATGTTTTGACAAAAGGAACGTTTACGAAATTATAGACATTCATGAAGTGAGACACGATTACTTGTTTTACTTATATGTTCCATACTTGCTTTAAAAATATATTAAAATCGTGGTAGTAACTCTCCATATGCGTTGAGTTGTAAATGGAGTTCTTAGGATGCTTTATTTAAATTTGCAATTTGTAATAAGAAATAATTTTTGAGGGTATTAGAGAGTTTGATGAATAACCCGAAAAGTTTTGACAATGACAGAATATGGAAGGGCGTGACAACTAAGTTGACTTATTAATTACTAGTCAATAATAGTTGATGTTAACAGAGAAATGGAAAGATTAACTATTTCTACACATTATTTCTTCTTCAACAATAACGCATACTTTAAGCTGGAATTTATATGCTAAATTACTGTCCATCCCATCTAAAAATTGTTCTGCAATCAGTGCACCAGAATATTCACCAGTTTTTCTTTTACATTTACGCAAATTTATTTTAGTTTGAGCCAAACCAACTTTTCTAGATAAACTACCGCCTAATCTGTTACACATTTCTAAATTTCAAACATATTACATTAAAATCTTTTATGTAAAGTGTAACTTTCGAAAATAATGTTGATTTATTTTTTTTAAAAAACTAATCACTTTACATTACAATCGTTATGATTATCTACAGTGGAAAACTTACTTGACAACTCCAGCCCAGTTAGTTCCGCAAACAATAAATCATGGCGGATTCTATCAGATGCCTTTTAAAAGTCTGTATAAACAACATCAACCTGTAAATGATTTTCAAGAGCAACAACTGTCGAATTGTTATAAATAAGAAGGTTGGTCGCAGAAGATTTACATTTGCAAAATCCATGTTGACTCTCATTTATAATATTTTGGAACTATTTTGAAAATGAATTTTTTTGGACAATTATGGAATACAAAACATTTTTCATACAGGCCTAAATTTGTTACAACTATCTCCATTCTTTAAGGTAGGTGTAATAAATGATTTTTTCTGTACATTAGGAAATAAAGCACATTTTAAAAACAAGTTAAATTCCATTTTTAGAGGCTTTGTTAATGATAATCCACAATTCATTCAATGCTGTAGAAGGAATATCATAAGGACCTCTATTACTAGATAAATCTGACTTCTGAGTTCATTAAAAACATCAATCTGGAAAAAATTATTATTATTTTTTGAATATAAACCAAAATATTTTCATGACAAAACGATATTGCTTAAATTTGTGTTTGCATTGAAAGCTAAAAAACGAAACAAACAGCTCACGTGTAAAGACTAAATACTTATTTCTTTTGTAGTTTTCGTCTTTTCAACGACGAAATTGTAAGTTACCAAATAATTGTTCAAGTTCAGTTTTGAAATCAAATTACATTTTGTACATATTCAGGTTCCAACAGCAATGAAGGCGATATGTTTATTAATCAAAAGTAAAACATACTTCTGTTGTCTGAAGAATATGCAATGCTTTAATACAATTCAATATACATAAATTTGAACACTAAGGAAATCGGGTACCTCTGGAAACGTCGGCAGACATTTGGCTTTTATTGAGATTTTCACTTAGCTTGTCTCTTTTCCGGACACTACACATAGTTCACACACATAGTTTATTGATTTAGTAACCGAAGTTACCAGCCAATTTAACAACTCTCCTCTTTCGAATATGGTAACTGAATTGATCTGAATTTAGTTAGTTACTAAATTCAGACAAATAAAAAAATTTGTTTACCTGGTTGGTAACCTTGGTTACCAATCCAAGAAACAACTGAATTAAGTTTAGGCTTTCGTACTATAAACAGTTTAATAACTGAATTAGCAGTCATGAAATGAGTAAACAGCAAGCGTGCCTGCAAGAAGTTTGAGTGCTTCAGAGTCCTATTGGGGCCACACGGCACATCGCCAGTTTCATTTCAGAAGAAGTTCCTATTAAGAGACAAAAACAGTGAAATAAGAAAATGAAAAGGCGGCTCAAATCCAGGTTCGATTGTCAGAAAGACAAAGCTAATTATTGTAAAGCCCCAGTTTTGATCGGCTGGATTAGAGTACATTAGAGTACCAATTAATTCTCTGTATCGTGTGGAGTCTTTGAACATTTTTAAATCTCTGTTAACTTTCTAAAATATATTTTTTTTGTTTAAGTGTTACTCTTTTCTTACTTTGGTTAATTTCTATTCCAAAAAAAACCTAGCATTCTTTGATCTTCAATTTCTCAGCTAATTCTCTCTTACTTTCATTACCAGTTCGTTTTTCAGCAGTTCTTTTGTACTCCTTAAATTTTTCAAGAAATTTTCCTTTTGACATGAGAAAATACACCTTGCACCATCCACTATTATCGTCTATAAATGTTCGAAGATATCTTGATCCACCTCTGGTTCTAACTCGCTTTGGTCCGCAGATGTCTGAATGAACAATATTCAGTAACTGCTTACTTCTTAATTCTCTGGCAGTAAAGGGTGTCCTTGCATATTTACCTCATTGATATATGCCACACCACGTGGGTAATTTATCGTTATCCAATTTTATTTATACTTAATCAAATAATATAAAATATATAAAATATATAAAATAATTGTTTCAAAAGTGCCGTACATCTTTGGAAATCTCGCATCCTTTGATACTCTTGAGGTCCGATGGGCTTATGCATAGGATTATGTCCGCATTTACCTTTTTATCTCATTTACATCCACGTTTTAAGCGCTGATTCACTTTTTTTGTCACCCTGACATCTAACTGACTTTGATACTTCATTAACGAAATTCCAGGTATCGATTTTGGTAAGTAACGCCTCTACCTGAATCCGCCTCGTGTCGAAATTTTCTTTGGATAGAAGTTCAATTCTTGTACCACAGATCGCCATCTCGAGTCCCATGTTTCGATAGTATGGACCTACCTTATAACTCATCCTACATCTGAGAACTAAGCTTGTTTATTCTAATTATAATTTTAGAATAGTGCCGAAGTAATTCTTCCTTAAAATTTAATCTGTACTGTAATCAGTAAATGTGTTTCCTACAAAATTATGTCGCATATATCTTTTAAGTACTTCTTTCCACTAACTAATTGGAGGTTAAAATTAATTAAATTAAACACAAAACTTAAACAAAGTAGTTTCATTTGGAAAGTTATATTATATTTAAATATTTGGGAACCACATTTAGAGTCAATTTGTTGACACTGTGGATTCAAACGAATAGAATTATAACAAAAAATATAACTGAACCACAATTTGATGTAATATTAATACAATATAAGATCAAATCAAATTTACTTGAAAGAAGACAACGTGATTCCAAACCACATATTTCGAATTAGGTTTAATTGAATTAACCATAACTCTTGCCTATAATTGGACAGGCTGACATACATCATAAGGTGACGTAATCTTAGCAACATAAATGTTATTTTCTCTTATTTGACTAACAATCTTCCTTCGTTGCTACTGAAACATGAAAGATTGCAAAATATCACTCAATACAACACTCACTCCAAAATGTTCGTTTAATTTTGTAAGTACTAATTAATTAAAATTTTATTTATGTGTATATACATCAGGCAAGTTACTTGTTTTCAATTTCATCCCCCACGTCTCTTAGTAGCAAAATATATTTCTGCATTTAAGTATAAAGTTAATGAAAACAATTTCTATTCACATGTTAATTATCTGTCAGATTCACAGACAGTATTCCTTTGATGGAAAATAAATGTGGTCGAGACATCTACAACTGATTTGATTTCAGTGACTCGTAATCGGAACCTTCGGACAGTAGGTTCCAATTATTGTAACTGTTTAAATATGTCACCTTTTTAAATCAAAAAATAATTCACGTAGTTGATTCTTTAAGCAAGAATTAGTGAGCGGCAAATTTCAACTAGGTACTGAATTTCTCTCTTTCACGTTTGGATGGATTATCACCCTCAAACAACACTAAGATACCAATCTTTCTAACTTTGCTAATTTTATGTCAAAATTTATTTAGATTCCTCATGTCTAGATGACAAGTTCAAATAATGACAACACAAAATCAAATCACAATTTTCTGTGTAAAAATTTGCAATCTTTGTTGAGTTGAAATTTATAATTAATAGCTCATTTGTAATTTTGATGAAATTTTCATCTACTTTAGTGCATATATATTTTAAGTGCCTCCACGTTTTCTTGAGAGCTCGTAACCGCTACGCACGTTTTGACAACTTGCTGACAAATTAGACTACTTGGGCATGTTGGGGTTTTTTCATTCTAATTAGTTGCTAATCTTATAATCGCGATTATAGGAACCTGGGATCATTTTAAGTAGTATTTTTCTAAAAAATCCTGTGTTCAGAATATCTCGACAATTTAGAAGAACAATTTTGTGTACTTGGTAAGGCCATTATAAAATCGTCCAACAAGCAAAATCTCCAACATCAGTTGACAGTTAGTTGTCAAAACACACGTACAGAACCAGAGTTCTCAAAAACTTATTCTCTCGTTTTAAGAAATTGTTAATAAATAATTTAATTATTTACTCCAAATAGTATTATTCAAGTCTAAACCGTTAATTTAAACCACACACATTTTCCATTTAAATTTGATCCACTGATGTTAATCATCAAATTTGACTTTCCTTAGAAATTATGTGTTATTCCTTATGAATTACATCTGAAATAAATTAATGGCGCATATGTTGTTGTTGATTTTTTGAATGGTGAGACACCTACTGTTCTAAAGTTTCACAGCATCTCTTGAATGTTAAAATTGTTAATATTTTAAATTAAGTTTTGGGAACAGTTGTAAATTACAGATGCTAGGTTACAACAAGTGTTCTATTGTTTTTTTAAATTTGGATTCCCTTAGATACAGAATTTATTGCAGTTAATCAAGGCGGAATATTGTAACAATTACATTAATAACGAAATATATCTATTTCAGAGCTCTGATTTCAAATAGTGTTAATTAATCATGAAATTCTCGGAAATCAAGCCACATGAAAATTTCCCGTGGGCTTTTATTTTGCTGTATCAAAATATTACCAATTATATTTAAAGTTCACTTAAATAAAGTTAGGAGAAAAGATATATTAACAAAACACCAAAATGTCTTAGAAACTGTAAAAAAAAATCCCGATTTGTATATATATATCAAAAGTTAACCAAAGTTATACAATATTACAGAGTACAGAGAGTATTTAGTGTAAAATATCGTGTTATATATACCGCCCCTTTGGTTGACTGAATCAACGCACTACAACGCCGTATAATCAAATTGAGACATCCCTACTTAAAAATCGCTCCGTTATTTTCCTTCTTTCAAAAAAATCTTTGGTCACTGTATTTTTCATTCTCTTCTACAATATGATTTATTCAATCAATTTTTGAAGATAATTTTTGCAATACCCTCAAAAATTATTTCTTTTTACAGAATGCAAATTTAAATATAGTATCTAAGAACTCCATCTACATCCCAACGCATATGGAGAGTTACTACCACGATTTTAACATATTTTTGAAGCAAGTATGGAGCATACAGGTAAAGCAAGTAAATTGTGTCTCACTTCTTGAATGTCTATAAGAGCATAAACTTTCATTTCAATTATGATATACCTTATTACAGATATTTTAGAAGAATACTGCATAATAGTATACAAGGCTCCGCGATGTTTGATTGTATATAATTACTTCTTTCCATGATCGGTATCGCGATTATATGATAACCGAATAAGCAGAACGAAAATACTACAACTTTAGTTCTCGATGATGTTGTCAGTGTTTTGTCAAAACATGCCTACTCCCAAGAAAATATGGAAACACTAAAAATATATATGCACTAAAGTAGATGAAAGTTTTAACAAAACTGCAACAGATAAATCTATTAATTATAAATTTCAACCCAACAAAGATTTCAAATCTTTATTTCCCCAGAAAATTGTGAAATAGAAATCACTATTTCATGATTTGGTTTATAATTTGTGTTAACATTATTTGAACTTGTCATCCAGACATGAAGAATCTAAATAATTTACGACATAAAATTATCAAATATGGAAAGATTGGTATATTAGTGTTGTTTGAGGCTGATAATTAAAGGTGAAGAAGAAAAATTCAGTGCATAGTTGAAATCTGTCGCTCACTTATTCAAGCTGAAAGAATCAACTACGTGAATTTACTGTTGATTTAAAAAGGTGAAATATTTAAACAGTTACAAAAATAGCAACTTACCGTCTGAAGGTTTAGATTACGAGCCCTGCAAGTCACTGAAATCAAATCAGTTGCAGATCTCTCGTCGACATTTATTTTCGACAGGTAATTAATATGTGAAACGAAATTGTTTTTGTTAACTTTGTTAATTTTATATTTCCATTAGAATAGATTGCTGCTAAGAGAAGTTTCAACTACTATAAGGTGAGGAATAGAATTGAAAACAAATAAAATTTTAATTAATTTGTAATTAAAAAATAAAACGAGTGAGTGTGTGATTGAGTGACATTTTGCAAACAAGTATCAATAGCAACGAATTGTTTGTCAAAAAATAAAATAACATGTCAAATTACGTTTCTTTATGGCATATGTCAGAAGTATGTAGTTTATAAAAAAGTTGTCTTCCCCCAAGCATATTTGATTTGATTCTTACATTGTATTAATATAACACCCAATTGTGGTTCAGTTATATCTTTTCTTATAATTCGTTTTAATCCACTGTCTCAGCAAATTGACAGAGCAAAGGAATATCGTGATGATTTTTCAATTTGTTATAATATTTTTGATGGTAGAACTGTTTCGAATCAATATCATCCTTGTATTTCAACCTACAGTGGATGACCATAAATGAGATTCCCAAATATTTAAATATAACATAACTTTACAAATAAAACTACTTTGTTTAACTTATGTCGATATTTTAATATTAGTTTGGTGTTATAAAATGGTTTCGACACATTGCCGATTTTTTCAACATCCAATTATTCAGTGGAAAAATATACAGATATACACAATATAATTATTTATGAATCACATTTTCCGTCATAAATTACAGATTAAAATATAAGTAAAAACTACTACGGCACAATTCTAATATTATAATTACTATAAACATGCTTAATTCTCAGATGTTATTTGAGTTGAAACGTATGCCCATACTATGGAAAACTTTCCATAAATTGAAAGTACCTTCTTTATTCACAGACAGATATGTGGAACTCCAATGGGAACATTCCTGTCCTCAGCCTTTTTGATAGAACTTTTGAAGACGGTTTCTTGGTATTGCTGTTTTCTCCTTTATTGTGACTTTTTCTTGACCTTTTTTCGGATTTCTTGCATATTTTTTCATATTTCATAGCCTCAGAGAAAATAGCATGCCCTCAACCTTCGGAGATCTATCTTTCAACACTCTAATCCGGAGATTGCATGCTTGCATGATATCCAACCCTGTGAATCCGACAGATACAAGAGACCTTGTCTCTTGGCTGTCTAGACCTCTGCGTCTCTTTTGAACATCTTTTCTTTACTATGTAGCGATTGTTACGTACCTCTTTAGTTTTCCCTTCTATTTTCCTAAACCTTTATGGTTAACTACTCTTAGGTCATGATCTTCGAATCATTGCCCGGAGAGGGGTTTTTAGTCGGTAAAGTCCGGCACTACGTCTTGTAGATTTCCCCCTCTTTGCTCCAATAAAAAAAAAATCATAATTTATTCTGAAAACAAATCAATGTGTTATTTTATGAAGCCTTATTTTGTGTTTAGTTGGGAATTCCTGTAAATATAAATAATGAATTTAGCCAAAACTATTCCCTAAAAATAACAGTTTGGTAAGATCGGTTTCATTTCTAGCACTACTGTACATAAGTATTTCTGCTAATTACAATTCTCAATGAGGAAGAACCTCATTAATAAAGAGAGAATATTTAACTATTAATTTTGAATTGAAGCGTAGGAGCAACTTCAGAAGGATGTGTTTCTTATGAAATAAAAGTCTGAACTGATTAGAGGTTTGTGGTAAACAAATAAAGAAAATTTTTGGGCTACTTGATTTTATGAAAAATATTGTAATATGTTTATATACAACGAAATTCAAATGTCTACAAGTGAATAATGCATAGAAATTCAAACAAAATGGTCCTGTGGCATAGACAACTAGAGTACCTACATTATAAAGGCGTACAGGATTTGTACAGAAAGCGACTGGTACACGGAAATAAATTGGATAATGATAAATTACCCATGTGGTGTGACAATGTCAACGAGGTGAGCAAGCAAGGAAACCCTTTACTGACAGAGAAGGAAGAAGTAAGCAGTTACTGAATATTGTCCATTCAGATATCTGCGGACCAATGCTAGTCAAATTCAGCGGTGGATCAAGATATCTTCTTACATTAATAGACGAATATAATAGGTGGTGCCAGGTTTTTTCCTTAAGTCAAAGAGAGAAGTTTTTGAAAAATTTAAGGAGTACAAAAGTACTGTCGAAAATCAAACTGGTAATGAAATTAAGAGAGAATTAGCTGAGAAATTGAAGATCATAGATTGCTACGTTTTTCTTTAGAATAGAAATTAACCAAAGTAAGAAAGGAGTAACACTTAAACAAAAAAAATATATTTTAGAGAAATTCAGAATGGTAGATTGCAATCCAATTAAAACACCGTATGACTGCCACTCAAAATTTAACAGAGATTTAAAACCATTCAAAGACCCCGCACGATACAGAGAATTAATTGGTACTCTAATGTACTCTAAAGTAACCGATCAAAACTGGGGCTTTACAATAACTAGTTGTGTCGTTGGATGTGGTACCGCCTTCCTTTCTGCCATTAGAACCTGGATTTGAGCCTCCTTTTCCTTTTCTTATTTCACGATTCTTGTCTTTTAATAGGAACTTTAATAGGGTCACTAAATAAAAACGAAAATATCACTACCAACATTTTTCCGTAGTTGCTACCGAAACTTGGTTAAATGACGATCGTTACCTCTGCCATTGATAACGACAGAAAAGTCTCTTATTGTTAGCGACTTATGTCAATTGTTCAAAGTGTGGGTAGCAACCAGGGAATATTGTTGAAAATTACAATTTTTTTTGAGTTGTTCGTCCTCCTTTTGTCTGAATTTAGTTATAATAGTTACCATAATCGAAAGAGAAGAGCTGTTAATTTGGCTTGTAACCTCGGTTACTAAACCAATAAACCATGTGTAGGGTCCGGAAAAAAGAAAAGCTAAGTGAAAAACTCAATAAAACCCAAAAGTCTGCTGACGTTTCCAGAGGTACCCGATTTCCTTAGGAATAAAATTTTGAGAATGTGAGATAGAGAGAGTGAAAGAGTGCTTACACAGCTTTGTTGTATAAACTAGGGATACTATCGGTAAACTCTGATAGTACCCCTACTCCTAACGCTAATCCAAAATCTTTATCCCAACTAGCCACCCTTGCATCCCCTGCAAAGTCTCCCAGCTCCAAAACTCAGAAGACTTCTTGGAACTCGGTCACTCCCAAGGAGGTGATGTCGAAATTGTGAACCATTTATGGTTCAGTGTTGAAATTTATGTATATTGAATTGTATTAAAGTATTTTAGACCAAGTACCCTAAGAATTAGAAGAGCCTTCTCATAGAAAATAAACTCTTAAATTAGTATGGCAGAACTGTGTAGATAGAAATGGAATACATGTTACAATACTTTAAATCACAAACATTTATATAAACTTGTTATTAAAGTAATTATTTAACGTTTCTAATTGAATGAAATTATTTGGTAGCGCTCTTGGCTAGCCGTCTCAGTCTCAGTTTCGGCTCGTATTTTTTGACAACTCACTGACAATCTTGACAACTGATCTTTGTGTAATTTTGTTTTGTTTGGTGTCCGATCCTATAATGCTCTTTGGCGAATTACAGAAAGAGGATATTTCAGTGCGAAAAATGGGATCATATAAATAATAATCAAGGAGATGACCCAGCTTACAAATTCCGATAATATGCATTCCTCAGTTAATTTAATGCTGTCTTTTTAACCCAAAGTAGTTTACCTGAAGCATTCTTCTCAAAAAAATCTAATTTACCTCGCAATGTAGCTTACGCTTTTACATAGAAAGGAAAATTATATCACAACTTAAAACAAATAATGTTTCATCTCCTCTTGGGAATCCAATTGTAACTGATGCGATGACCTGTAGAAACTACACATAAACTGATAAAATTGTAATTTGAATTGTGCGTCTGTAGACAGTTAAGTTGTAATTTTAACACTAAATTCTTAAACATAATTTTTTCTCCTGAAATAAAAAATTCTTTTATGAAAAATTAACAGGTTATGGAGCCAGAAAAGCCCAGGGAAGCCGAGAATGGTTTACTTACTGAGAAAAGTAATGAAGTTAACCTAAAACGTCAATACGACAATTGAAAAGTGTTTTCTCGTAACATCTGGAATAAGGGTTCTTAAATTGTCAGCAAACAATCAATTGGCATTAATTGAAAAGTTAACCGGCCGAGATAATTACGTAACGTGGCGATTTGCTCTAAAATCATACCTACAGCAAGAGGAGTTGTGAAACTGCATAAACCCCACCACATGTGTCATTGTGGACACAAAACGAGACACAAAGGCAAAAACTAAGATAAATTTACTAGTTGACTAAATAAATTACGTGCACATACAAAAGAGTAGTACTGCAAAAGAAGTATGGGATACGTTTTCATAAGTATTTGATGACTCTTGGTTGACACGCTGTGATGGGCTGCTGCGTGATCTCTATAATACTTCACTTACTCTATCTCAAAACGTAGAGAAATATGTGAGCAAAATTATGTGTACTGCTCACATGCTGAGAAACATTGGTTTCGCAGTTGACGATGAATGGCTAGTTACATTGCTACTCTCCGGTCTACCAGAGTCCTCCTATCAACCAATGATTATTGCTATTGAAAGCTCCGGCATGAAGATAACTTCAATTTCTCTGAAATCAAAACTATCACAAGATGTTAAACAACCTGAAAGTGACTCAACAGTATTCTCAGTCAACAATACCAACCACAAGAAACAAAGTAAGTAAGGGTGATACACTTGTAATAAGTAAGGTCATAAAAGTCCTCAAATGCAAATCCAGGACCAAGGATCATCAATAAAAGAAGAAATGGAAGAAACAAATCAAATTTACTTGAAAGAAGACATTACATATTTCGAATAAGGTTCAATTGGACATTGGATGTTTTGTTTATATTTTAACGTCTGGCATATGTCACAAGGAATCGTAATCTTAGCAACATAAATATTATTTTCTTTTATTTGATACACAAAATTCCTTCGTTGCTATTGAAACTTGAAAGTTCGTAAAATGTCACTCAGTCCAACACCCACTCCCAAATGTTCGTTTAGTTTTGTAATTACTAATTAATTAAAATTTTAATTATGTGTATATACATCTAGTTATCCTGTTTTCAATTTCATCCCTCACGTCGTCCGTATCTCATATTCAAACTAAATTATAATAGTTGGAACTTCTCTTAGCAGCAATCTATTCTAATGGAAATATAAAGTTAACAAAGTTAACAAAAACAATTTCTTTTCACATGTTAATTATCTATCAGAATCACAGACAGTTTTTGTATGTCGACGATAGATCTGCAACTAATTTGATTTCCGTGACTTTCAGGACTAGTAATCGACATCTCCACAATAATGGCATCAAGTTGCCATTATTGTAATTGTTTAAATATTCCTAACGAGTTCCTAAGGAGTCCGCACGTTTTGACAACTCTGGCAATTTTGACAGCCAATGTGAGAGTATTTCGTTCTGCTTAATTGCTGTACTTATAATAGCGATACCGATTATGGAAAGAGGTTATTTTATACGACAAAACATCGCAAAACCTGGGATCCTACAGCAGTATTTGTGTAAAAAGCCACTTTAATGTGTGGGCAAACGCATCAAGATATTCTCCAGCTTTTCTTTTACATTTACCCAAATTCAGTTTCCTTGAGCCGAACCAACTTTTCTAGAAAAACTACCGCCCAATCTATTACTCATTTTTAAATTTCAAACACATTACATTAATATCTTTTATCTAAAGTATAACTTGAGAATATGGTGTTGATTAATTTTTTTATAAAATCTAATCACTTTACATTACAATCGTTATAATTATTTACAGTGGAAAAATTACTTGTCAAATCCAGCCCATTTAGTTTAGCAAACAATAAATCATGGCAGATTCTATCAAATGCCTTTTAAATGTCTGTATAAACAGCATCAACCTGTAAATGATTTTCAAGAGCACCAACTGTCGAGAGTTTATAAATAAGAAGGTTGGTCGCAGAAGAATTATATTTGCAAAATTCATGTAGACTCTCATTTATAAAATTTTGGAACTATGGCATAATTATTTTGGAAATGATTTTTTTGGACAATCTTGGAAAACAACAAGTAAACTATCTCCATCCTTTAAGATAGGTATAACAAATGATTTTTTACGTACGTTAGGAAATAAAGTAGATTTTAAAAACATATTAAGTTTCGTTGTTAGAGGCTTTGTTAATGAGAATCCGCAATTCATTCAATACTGTAGGAGGAATATCATAAGGACCTCTATTACTAGATAAATCAAGACTTCTGAGTTCATTGAAAACATCAATCTGCACAAAATTATAATTACGTTTTGAATATAAACAAAAATATTAGATTTGTGTCTGCATTGAAGGCAAAAAAGTGAAACAAACAGCTAACGAAGTGTAAATACTTATTTCTTTTGTTGTTTTTGTCTTTTCTATGACGAAATTTTAAGAAGTTACCAAATAATTGTTCAAGATCAGTTTTGAAATCAAATGATATTTTGTACATATTCAGGTTTCAACAGCAATGAAGGCAATATGTTTATTAATCAAAAGTAAAACATACTTTTGTTGTCTGAAGAATATGCATCGACAAAAGTGTGTGAATTGTTAATTAGACATTGCTATTCCTAACAAATATCAAAATTTTATATATTTTTTTTGATAAGATAATAATAAAACTTAAACATCTTTTTTAGCTGCTTTTTTTCAATTTTGTTAAACTTATAAATTCACATCACATAATTAGGACCTTCCTACTTTCCGCATATTTTGGCAAATTGAAATAATCTCTGTCAGTAATTCGCCTTTAGAGCATTATATTATTGGACACCAAACGAAACGAAATTACACAAAGATCAGTTGCCAAGATTGTCAATGAGCTGTCAAAAAATATTAACCGAAACTGAGATCTGAGACGGCTAATCATTAGCGCTGTTTTTTCCCAAACCAATTTAAAATTTTCTTCTCTATGAGAAGTCTCTTCTAACTCTTAGTGCACTTGGTCTAAAATACTTTAATACAATTCAATATACATAAATTTGAATACTGAACCATAACTGGTGCATCGTAGTTAGACAATTTCGACATCACCTCCTTGGGGGTGACCGAGTTCCTGCGTTTTGGAGCTGGAAGACTTTGCAGGAGTGGGGGTGGCTGGTTGGGATAAAGATTTGGGATTAGCGTTAACAACTCTTCTCTTTCGATTATGGTAACTATTATAACTAAATGCAGGCAGAGGAAGGACGAACAACTCAAAGAAAAATTGATACTATTAACAATATTCCCTGGTTGCACTTTGAACAATTGACAAAAGTCGCTAACAATAAGAGACCTTTCTGTCGTTACCAATGACAGCGGTAACAATCGTCATTTATCCAAATTTGAGTAGCAACTACGGAAAAGTGTTTGTTAAGGAATGAAATTGCACATTGATACTTGGAACCCCTTGTATAGATGCCCTAATGCAAGCGTCATGCTACGAAGGGTTTTTAGTTCTTAGTTTTTAGTCTTTGACGTTTCTAGCCGAGTGCACACTTTGTAATAATATAATAAACGATTAGTTTTCTTGTAACATCGACTATTATTCTCATCACACTCACACCTCAGTTTTCAAAAGTGTTTGTAGTGATATTTTTGTTTTTATTTAGTGTCCCTCTTTTGTCTGAATTTAGTTAGTTACCAAATTCAGACAAATGAAAAAATTTGTTTACTTGTCTGGTAACCTTGGTTACCAATCCAAGAAACAACTGAATTAAATTTTTGTTTTCGTACTATAAACAGTTTAATAACCGAATTAGCGATAATGAAATGGGAAAACAGCAAGTGTGCCTGCAAAAGGTCGAGTGGTTCCGAATCCTATTGGAACCGGACGGCACATCGCCAGTTCCGTTCCACAAGAAGTTCATACTAAGAGACAAAAACCGTGAATGAAGAAAAGGAAAAGGCGGTTCAAATCCAGGTTCTATTGGCAGAAAGAAAGGTCAACCGCGCGGTAAACCCTGAGCACGACTCCGTTCGAAGTTCCGAAAGAGTTAACTATCTAAAGTAAGTAACAACAGCAAAATTCGGCAAAGCGCCACACCGACATCAGACCCCCAAATGGAGTTAGAGATAACGTTCGTCCTTATGTTTGAATTTAGTTATAAGAGTTGCCATATTCAGACGAAAGAGAAGAGTTGTTAATTTGGCTGGTAACCTCGGTTACTAAACCAATAAACCATGTGTAGAGTCCGCGAAAAAGATAAGCCAAGAGGTACCTGAAAACTAGACGTTAAGATTAAAATCTCGGAACTAGAGGGTGAATTACAACGAATGAAAGTAAGTAATGCATTAAGCTGCCTGCTAAGCTACAGATACCATCGGTAAATCCTGGAAGTACTCCTACTTCTAACCCTAACACCAATCCTTCCTCCCGACCAGCCACCCCACACCTCCAAAACGCAGAAGTCTTCCACAAAGTGGGATACGCCTATGGAGGTGTTCTCGAAATCCTGACGACGCACCCCTGTGCTCACCGAAAGGACACGGAAGCACTGGAAGTATTTGTTTCCATTAAGGTCAAAATACAAAAGTTAATAGTTAGAATATGCCTGCTTACAAGGCGACGTGGAATGATAATGCAAGGTACTCAGTAAAACGCTTATTGACTATTTTACAACATTGGTGGGCTGTATACAACTAACTCTGCTCTTACAACTTAACTCTGTTTCTATAACTACGCTCTTCTGTTGTTTTTATTCTCCGTTGTCATCACAACCGTTATACACGATGTCTAGATATTCTAACATAACTTGCCTCGAGTGAATTGGACCAATGATGAGTAAGTATAGTGTTTGCATGAGTACTGAGGTTTACACTTTAAACTATCAATTATCATTGGTTGATTGTGTCTTATGAAATTTTATACAATATGTTCTTACTTTATCTACATGTAAAAAAATTAAAAACTAAGTTTCCTAAGTTGTTCTCTAAAGAGCTTATAACATTAACTATTCGTTATTCATTTGTAGACATTTGAATTCCGTTCCCATAAACAAATTTCAATGTTTTATTTATTAATTCGTTATTCATTTGTAGACATTTGAATTTCGTTGTCATAAACTAATTTCAATTTTGTTCATAAAATCAGGTAGACCAAAAAGTTTTCTTTACTTGTTTACCACCAAACTTTAATCAGTTCAAACTTTTGTTTCATACGAACCACATCTCTCTGAAGTTGCTCCTACGCTTCAATTCAAAATTATTAGATAAATATTCTCGCTTTTATTAATGAGTCCCTGCCTCATTGGAAATGATAATCGGAAGAAATACTTGTGTATAGTAATGCTAGAAATGAAACAGATCGTATCAAACTGTTATTTTTAGGGAATATTTTTGTCTAAATTCATTAATTTACTTACAGGAATTCCCAAGTAAACAAAGAATAAGTACTTTCATGTATGTGACGCTCCTTAAAACAACACATTAATACCTAATTAATTTGTTTTCAGAATAAATTAAGAATGAAATTTTAAAGTACGATGCAAAAGGCAAATGGTGTAGAGATTCTAGTGGCCCAAGAATTGGATTTAAATGTAAGTATAATTTTCATCTGTATTCAAGATTTTTATAATTAATGACATATTTTATGTTAAAACACACAATTAAATTATTTAAATTGAATGAAAAACAAATAAAATTGGTATATATAATAAAATTAATATTTAATATTAATTTTATATATCTTTTTTAAAGTATTTCGACGATTCGTTGGGCACGAGGAGTTACGTTCACATGGAAAGGCTGATTACCATCATATAAATGAAGATGAAATGAGCCACGACACAACCTAACGACATCGGCAAATATTTTCTCTGAGGCTATGAAATATGAAAAAAAATCCAAGAAATCCGAAAAAAGTACAAGAAAAAATCACAATAAAGAAGAAAACATCATTACCAAGAAACCGTATTCAAAAGTTCTACCAAAAAGGCTGAGGACTGGAATGTTCCCGTTTGAGTTCCACATTTCTATCTCTGTATATAGCAAGTACTTTCATTTTATGGAAATGTTTCCATAGTGTGGATCTAGGTTTCAACTCATCTATCATCTGAGAATGAAGCTTGTTTATAGCAATTATAATTTTAGATTAGTGCCGAAGTAATTTTTCCTTAAATTTTAATCTGTACTGTAATCACTAAATGTGTTTCCTAAAAAAATATGTTGCATATAACTTTTAAGTACCTCCACTGAATAGTTGAAGGTTAAAAAAATCGACAATGGGTCGAAACCATTTGTTAACAACCAAACTTATATTAAATTAATCACATAACTTAAAGGTACACAAAGTAGTTTTATTTGGAAAGTTAAATTATATATAAATATTTGGGAATCACATTTATGGTCATTTAGTGTAGGTTGAAATATAAGGATGAATTTGATTCGGAACAGTTCTACTATTTAGTATAACTCATCTCATCTCGATATTTCTTTGCTCTGTCAATTTGTTGACACTGTGGATTCAAACGAATAGAAGTATACCAAAAAATATAACTGAACCACAACTTGATGTAATATTAATACAATGCAAGATCAAATCAAATTTACTTGAAAGACGACATCCCTCACCTCTCTTAGCAACAAAGTATATATCGGCATTTAAGTATAAAGTTAACAATGTTAACAAAAGCAATTTCTATTCACATGTTAATTATCTGCAGAATCACAGACAGTATTTCTTTGATTCAAAATAAATGTCGACGAGAGATCTGCAACTGATTTGATTTCAGTGACTCGTAATCGAAACCTTCAGAGAGTAGGTTGCTATTATTGTAAATGTTTAATTATTTCACCTTTTTAAATCAAAAGTTAATTCACGAAGTTGATTCTTTAAGCAAGAATTAGTGAGCGGCAAATTTCAGCTAGGTACTGAATTTTTTCTATCACGTTTGGTTGGATTATTACCCTCAAATAACACTAAGATACCAATCTTTCCAAATTTGCTAATTTTATGTCAAAATTTAATTAGATTCCTCATCTCTAGATGACAACTTCAAATAATGTCAACACATTTTATTTACAAAATCATGAAAAAGTGATTTCCACTTTACAATTTTCTGATTTGCAATCTTTGTTCAGATGAAATTTATAATTAATAGCTGTATCATTTGTAATTTTGTTGAAATTTTCATCTACGTTTGTGCATATATATTTTAAGTGTCTCCACGTTTTCTTGAGAGCTGACAAATTGGACAACTTGGCCTAAGTTGCTGATTTATAATCGCGATTATAGGAACCTGGGATCCTATTAAGTAGTATATTTCTAAAAAATCTTTATAAACATTCAAGAGGTGAAACACAATTTACTTTACCTACATGCTCCATACTTGATTTAAAATAAAGTTCAAATCGTGGTGGTGAATCAAAACTTGAAGATTGTGATGCACAATATAAATTGAACTTTGCGAATGATGGGATAAGAACCCTTTAGAAGTTAAATAAAAGTTGCTCAAGTTTTTTGTGCTCTTCGCAATAACTAAATGAACAAGTTTAGAAGGTAAATTTACCAAAGAATAGTTTTGTACATAATCTGGGTTCATTAGCAACGAAAGCAGTTTGTTTATCAAACAAAAGAAACACATTCAATATTCATACATTCTTCCTTTCTATTTACCTGGAAGAATATCATCATCTAACACATGTCTGATCGGTATTCCAAATAAATGCCTTTCTAAGAAAATTGTGTCTCAATTCTTGACTCTGTTATAGCGTAAGCTTTATTTTCAATTATAAGATGTTTTTTCGCATTGTAAATTAAATTGTATCAGAAGAATGTTTCTCTGTTAACTGTCACAGGAGGATAGCTCCTCCATTATTATTATAGAATCCTGTGTTCAGAATATCTCGACAATTTAGAATATCATCTTTCTATATTTGGTATCGCCAATATAAAATCGACCAACAAGCAAAATGAAATAACTGAAATATCAGTTGTCAGTCAGTTGTCAAAACAAACGTACAGGTCCAGAGTTCTCTTTTTTTTATTGGGTCAAAGAGGGGAAAATATACAAGACGCATTCTGTTGGATGTCGAAGGCAGTGTCGGACTAACCGCCACATACTAAAGAAAAGATGTCCCAAAGAGACGCAGAGGTCTAGACAGCCAAGAGACAAGGTCTCTTGCATCTGTCAGATTCACAGGGTTGGATGTCATGCAAGCATGCAATCTCCGGATTAGAGTGTTGAAAGATAGATCTCCGGAGATTGAGGGCATGTTTGCGCCGCAACTCCAAAAGAGAGGAAATGTTGTATTCGAAACAGACTTGTCTGTTACGAATATAGTATGGGACACCAAGGGCCGACCTCACTAGCCACATGTAGGTTCCTTGCAGGGACCTAATGAGCCAAGGGGCGGCGGTGCCCCATATAGGAAAAGCATAAGTGAAAAGAGAGTGGACTGTCGCGTTAAAAACACGCAGCTTAACTAAAGAGGAAAGACGTTTAGAAAGGAAGAAAGATTTCAAAGCAACAAAGGCTGCTAGAGCTTTCCACTTTACCAAAGCGACCTGGCGAGAGAAACTGAGTTTCTTGTCAAGTATGACACCCAGGTACTTGGCGCTGGGACTCCACTCAACTTGGTGATCATTGATAAGGAATTTAGGTGGCAACCTTCGTCGATTTGAGAAGAAGATAGCTTCGGATTTAGAACGATTGATCTCCAATCTCCATCGAGAGTACCAACAGAGCAGTTTAGGCAGGAAGTTCCTAATATGGATCTCCGCATAAACTATACATCTGTGGGAGCTAATTAAGGCAACGTCATCGGCATACATTGCTATAGTAACTCTAGGACAAGATGGTATGTCGCTACAATAGAGATTGAAGAGAGTAGGAGATAGTTTGGAGCCTTGCGGGACACCAGCGGTAATAGTTCTCGAAGAAGGGAACTCGCTTCCAACCCTGGAACGAAAGGAGCGGTTGGAAAGGAAAGAGCGGATAGTGCCCATCAGATAAGAAGGAAAATTTAACGAAGCCAGTTTGTGTATTAGACCAGCGTGCCAAACCCTGTCAAATGCCTGCTTGACATCAAGGAGCAACATGGTACCATGCTGCCCCTTGTTACGCCTTCCAGCCATGTCCTCGGTCACTCGCAAAATCTGATGACCGGTACCATGGCCTCGACGAAATCCAAACTGAGCGTTCGGCAGGATGTGCTGGTCAGCCATAAATTCCTCAAGCCGAGTCCGAATAACCTGCTCCGCCACCTTGCTTAGCGAAGAAAGGAGGCTAATGGGACGATAACTGCTAGTAAGGTGGGCAGGTTTGTTGGGTTTTAAAATGGACACTACCGTCGCCACCTTCCATGCCGACGGGAAGTGGTGGAGACGGAGCAGCGCATTTATAATGTTAGTAAGCATTACCACCTGAATGGTAGCAAGCTTCTTAAGGGCCACGTTGGGGATGGTGTCTGGGCCGGGACTTTTCCGGTTATTGAGGGCTTTAAGGATACCTCTGACTTCGCTGGGAGAAGTAGGAAGAATGTCACTATCAGGTTTTGGGAAAGTCATAGAGTCCACCTGACGGCTGATGGAGTTGTGCTCTACAACAAACCCAGGAAGACTGGCGTTTGGAGAGCATTGCCGCTCAAGGGAGTCTGCAAACACCTCCGCTTTATTCTTGTCCAGGACGACTTTGATGCCATCATGAACAAGGTGCGGATAGCGCATACGCCTCCCTCGGATAGACCTTATGACTTTCCAGGTCCGACGAGGATGGAGTTCGGCCTCTGCTATGAACTCCTGGAACGAGGAGCTCCGGAGTTCAAGCAGGCAGGCCCGGACCTCACGGCTCAGGGCGTTGTACCGGGCCTTGATGAAGGGGTCCCGAGTACGCTGCCAAAGTTTCCTGCTACGGTTTTTCTTCCTGATGAGGGTGACAACCTCGCCAGGAAGACTATGCTGCTTGCAGATGTTAGGGCAAGCATGCGTCGACCGTTCTAAGGCTGTCAGGATGTCATTTGACAGCCTATCCACTTCACCGTCTATATCCCTTTCAGAGTTCAAAATCCTGCACCGCAATTCGGTGGTTTCCATTAAATAACGGAATTGCAACCAGTTGGTTTTCCCCTTACGAGGCTCCCACTGGCAACAATTCTCGTTAAGTGCCAGGGAGATCGGGTTGTGGTCCGAAGACAACACCTGGTGGTTAATGACCTCCGGCACCTCTGTGATGTTTTTACAGAGGAAAATGGAAAGGATATCAGGTCGGCATGAGGGACTATCAGGGAAGTGGTTTGGCGTCTCGGTGGTTTCCACCGAGAACCGGTAGTCCAGTGACGCCCGCAGCAGGAAACCGCCGTTGGTGTTAGATTTTACACAACCCCACGCTGTGTGCTTACTGTTGAAGTCCACAGCAATGACTGTACGACAGCTGGGATGCAGGATGGACGGGAGATTGAGTCAGGAAACTCTCTCAGTCGGTCGAACATAAGCCGAGACAATCCTAAGCGGACCACTTTCTAGGGCGAGTTCGACTCCAATCGACTCGCCCAGAAAGAGGGACGTATCGATCCTCTGGTGCCTGATGGAGTTCCGGATCCACCTGCTCCAGAAAAACGATCAGCCCGGAGGATAGAGTATCCTGGGATAAAGAATCCCATGTCCGGTTTTAGGAATGTCTCCTGCAGACAAACGACATCGGCTTCAGAGTCTCTCAAAAACTTATTCTCCTGTTTTAAGAAATTGTTAGTAAATAATTTCATTATTTATTCCATATGGTATTAGTCAAGCCTTAACCATTATGTTAAACCCTACACATTTTCCATTTAAAATCAATCCATTGATGTTAATCATCAAATTTGACTCTTTTAAGAAATTATGTGTTATGAATTACATCTGAAATAAATTGATGGCGTGTATGTAGTTGTTGAGTTTTTGAATGATGAGATACCTAGTGTTCTCAAGTTTCACTGCATCTCTTGAATGTTGAAATTGTTAATATTTCAAATTAAGTTGTAGGAACAATTGTAAATAACAGTTACTAACTTACAATAAGTGTTGTATTGTTTTTTAAATTTGAACCCCCTTAGGTACATAATTTATTGCAGTTAATCAATCATATTGGAACAGTTACACTAATAACAAAATATATCTATTTTAGAGCTCTGATTTCAAATAGTGTTAATTAGTCATGAAATTCTCGAAAATCAAGTCACATGAAAAATTCCCGCGGACTTTAATTTTGCTGAATCAAAATATTACCAATCACATTAAAATTCATTTAAGTAAAGTTAGGCATATGATATATTATCAAAACACCAAGATGTCTTAGAAACTGTAAAAAAGAATTCCGATTTGTATATATATCAAAGGTTAATCAAAGTTATACAATATTACATAGTACAGAGAGTATTTAGTGTACAATATCGTGTTATATATACCGCCCCTTTGGTTGACTGAATCAATGAATTACAATGCCGTATAATCAAATTGAGTCATCCTTAATTAAAAATCGCTCCGTTATTTTCCTTCTTTCAAAAAAACCTTTGGTCACTGTGTTCTTCAGTATCTTCCACAATATGATTTATTCAATCAATTTTTGAAGATAATTTTTGCAATACCCTCAAAAATTATTTCTTTTTACAGATGGCAAATTTAAATAAAGAATCCTAAGAACTCCATCTACATCCCAACGCATATGGAGAGTTACTACCACGATTTTAACATATTTTTAAAGCAAGTATGGAGCATATAGGTAAAGCAAGTAAATTGTGTCTCACTTCTTGAATGTCTATAGGAGCATAAACTTTCTTTTCAATTATGATATTATTATTATTATTATTACAGATATTTTAGAAGAATACTGCTTAATAGGATACAAGGGTCCGCGATGTTTGGTAGTATAAAATACCTTCATTCTATGATCAGTATCGCGAATAAGCAGAACGAAAATACTCCATCTTTGGTTCTCGATGTTGTCAGTGTGTTGTCAAAACACGCATACTGCCAAGAAAATATGGAGACACCAAAAATATATATGCACCAAAGTAGATGAAAATTTTAGCAGAACTGCAAATGATAAAGCCATTAATTATAAGTTTCAACCGAACAAAGATTGCAAATCAATATTTACGCAGAAAATTGTAAAATAGAAATTACTATTTTATGATTTGGTTTATAAGTTGTGTTGATATTATTTGAATTTGTCATCCAGACATGAGGAATCTAAGTAATTTGCGATATAAAATTATCAAATATGGAAAGATTAGTATATCATTTGAGGGTGATAACCAATGTTGAAAAAGAAAATTTCAGTGTTGAAATTTGTCGCTCAGTTATTCAAGCTGAGAGAATCACCTACGTGAATTTACTGTTGATTTAAAAAGGTGAAATATTTAAACAGTTACAAAAATAGCAACTTACTGTCTGAAGGTTTAGATTACGTGTCCTGAAAGTCACTGAAATCAAATCAGTTGCAGATCTCTCGTCTACATTTATTTCAAGTTTCAATAGCAACCAATTGTTTGTCAAAAAAAAACATTTATGTTGCTAAGATTACGTTTCCTTATGACATATGTCAGAAGTATTTAATTTAGAAAAAAAGTTGTCTTCTCCCAAGCAAAACTTGATTTGATTCTTATATTATATTTCACCAAATTGTGGTTCAATTATATCTTTTCTTATAATTCTATTCGTTTTAATCCACAGTGTCAGCAAATTGACAGAGCAAAGGAATATCGTGATGATTTTTCGATTTGTTATAATATTGTTGATGGTAGAACTGTTTCGAATCAATCTCATCCTTTTATTTCAACCTACACTGGAAGACTATAAATGAAATTCACAAATAATTAAATATAACTTAACTTTACAAATAAAATTACTTAGTTTAACTTAAGTCGACAATTTAGTTTGGTGTTATAAAATGGTTTCGACACATTATCGATTTTTTCAACCTCCAATTATTCAGTAGAAAGATTTACAGCTATATACAACATAATTATTTATGATATAAACATAATTATTTAGGTAACGCATTTACCGTCATAAAGTACAGATTACAATAGGAAAAATTTCTTCGCCACAATTATAAAATTATAATTATTATAAACATGCTTAATTCTCAAAATGAAAGTACCTGCTTTATACACAGACAGATATGTGGAACTCCAAAGGGAACATTCCAGTCCTCAGCCTTTTTGGTAGAACTTTTGGTAATGCTGTTTTCTTCTTTATTGGGATTTTTTCTTGTACTTTTTTTGATTTCTTGGATTTTTTTTTTCATATTTCCCGATATCGTGTGGCTTTGTCATAGCTCATTTCATCTTCATTTATATGATAGTAATCAGTCTGTCAATGTGTAACTAATTCCTGATGTCCAACGAATCGTCGAAATAGTTTATTTGTTTTCTATTTAAATTAAATAATTTAATTGTGTGTGTTTTAGCATAAAATATATCATTAATTATAAAAATCTTGAATACAGATGAAAATTATACGTACAATTAAATCGAATTCTTGGACCACTAGAATCTTTCCACCATTTGCCTTTTACATAGTACTTTCAGATTTCAATCTTAATTTATTGAATTTATTCTGAAAACAAATTATGTATAAGAGAGGTATGTTTCGATATGAACTGATTAAAGTTTGGTGGTAACCAAATAAAGAAATCTTTTTGTGCTACTTGATTTTATGAAAAATATTTAAATTTGTTTATGACAACGAAATTCAAATATCTGCAAAGGAATAACGAATTGTTAATGTCATAAGCCCTTTATAGAACAACTTAAGAAACATAGTTCTTAAATATTTTTACAGGTAGATCAAGTTGGAACATATTTTATAAAATTTCATAAGATTTGTGCTCACAATCATTAACATCCATATTGCTAAAAAGTAAATCCCAATCAACTAATGATAAGTGATAGTTTAATGAGTAAACCTCAGAACTCATGAAAACACTATACTCATCATTAGTCCAATTCACTCGAGGCAGGTTTCAATCTCCAGTTACTAAAAATATATCCACTGATGCACAATGATTGGAATAAAAATCAGAACCAGATGCTGGTAAACTGTTCCAATTATTCACTTTTGGCTTTTGACCTTAATGGATATAAAGACTTCCAGTACTTTCATGTCCTTTCGGTGAGCACAGGGGTGCGTCATCATCAGACGATTTCGACATCACCTTTATAGGCGTGACCCACTTCGTGGAAAACTTGCGTTTTGGAGGTGTGGGGTGGCTAGTTGGGAGAAAGGATTGGTGTTAGAAGTAGGAGTATTTCCAGGATATACCGAAGGTGTCTGCAGTTTAGCAGACAGCTTACTGCATTACTTACTTTCATTCGTTGTAGTTCACCCTCTAGTTCCGATATTTTAATCTTAAGGCCTCTTGAAGCGCCGGCAGACTTTTGGGTTTTATTGAGATTTTCACTTGGCTTGTCTTTTCTCCTCAAACTACACATAGTTTATTGATTTAGTAACTGATATATATATATATATATATATATATATATATATATACGATGCACTCCACCAGTTTTGTCCTTCAGACACGGCGCCCAAGTCGTGCCGGTTCGAATATCCGTACCGATACGACGATCCCCGACTGAGACCGTCCCGATTCACATCCGGGACAATGCAGAAGTTTTCTTTTGTTTTTTAAATTTTATATAAATGTCCTTAGATACATACTTTATTGTCACTCATGGTTAATCAAAATAAAATCTATAAATAAATAAAAATTTATCTGAGTTTGAATCCGAATATAAACGCACACTGTTAAAAAGTAATATTTTTCAAGGAAATAAATAATATACATTAGGGCAAATTTTAATATTGATAAGATTTAGATGATTGAGATAATGTTAGAAATTGTTCAGTGTTCAAATTTATGTATATTGAATTGAATTAAAGCAAAAAGATCAATACACTAACATTTAGAAAAAAGGTTTCATAGAAAAGAAACACTTAAATTAGTTTGGCAAAATTCTGAAGACTGATATGGAATACGGTTCGTATTCTTTGACAACTCATTGACAATCTTGACAACTGATCTTTGTGTAATTTTGTTTTGTTCGGTATCCGATCCCATAATGCTCTTTGGCGAATTACGGAAAGAGGTTATTTCAATCTGCCAAAATGTGCGGAATGTGGATCGTATAAATATTACTGATGCTGACCCAGAGAACTAAATATAATAATATACTTTCCTTAGTTAACTTAATGCTGTCTTGTTAACCCTAATTAGTTTACTTGAAGCATTCTTCTAAAAAAAATCTAATTTACAGCGCAATGTAGCTTACACTATTATATAGAATGAAAAATTTTGACACTACTTAAAACAAATAATGTTTCATCTCCTCTTGGGAAGCCCATTGTAACTGATGCGATGAGCTGGTAGGAGTGCACTAAAACTACACATAAACTGTTAAAATTGTAATTTGAATTGTGCGCCTGTGGACAGTTAAGTTGTAATTTTAACACTAAATTCTTAAATATAAGTTTTTCTCCTGAAATAATAAATTCTTTTAAGAAAAATTAACAGGTTATGGAGCCAGAAAAGCCCAGGGAAGCCCAGAATGGCTTACTTACTGAGAAAAGTAATGAAGTTAACCTAAAACGTCAATACGACATTTGAAAGGTGATTTCTCGTAACATCTGGAATAAGGGTTCTTAAATTGTCAGCAAACAATCAATTGGCATTAATTGAAAAGTTAACCGGCCGAGATAATTACGTAACCTAGCGATTTGCTGTAAATACACATCTACAGTAAGAGAAGTTGTGGACTGCATAAAACCCCCCACATGTGTCATTGTGGACACAAAACGAGACTCAAAAGCAAAAACTAAGATAAATTTACTAGTTGACTCAATAAATTACGTGCACATACAAGAGAGTGGTACTGCAAAATAAGTATGGGATAAATCTTGGTTGACACGCTGTGATGGGCTGCTGCATGATCTCTGTAATACTTCACATACTGCATGTTAAAACGTAGAGAAATATATGAGTAAAATAATGTGTACCGCTCACAAGCTCAGAAACATTGGTTTCGAAGTTGACGATGAATGGCTATTTACAGTGCTACTCTCCAGTCTGCTAGAATCCTATCAACCAATGATTATTGCTATTGAAAGCTCCGGCATGAAGATAACCTCAGTTTCTGTGAAATCAAAACTATCACAAGATGTTAAACAACCTGAAAGTGACTCAACAGTATTGTCAGTCATCAAGAAAACAACCAACAACCAAGTAAGGATTCAAGGTGCTACACTTGTAACAAGTAAGGTCATAAAAGTCCTCAAATGCAAATCCAGGACCAAGAATGTTCAACAAAAAGCAAGTAGTTCATCATATGCTGTTGTGTTTGAGGCAACATCCAGCCAAAATTACCCATGGCAAGTGGCTTCCGGTGCATCGTCACACATGACAAGACGTAAGAACATGCTTGAAAATATGACTCTGTCATACATAAAATCAGAGTCGCAGACAACAAAGTATAATCTGTGCAATGCTCAGTATAAGTGAGGTTGGACCATTATGACGATGAAGGTCAAAACAAAAAGGTGCTTTTTCCAAAAGTATTATGTGTTCCTAAACTGGCAACAGATTTATTGTCTCTAAGTCAGATTATTTGCGGTGGTCGCCAAGTAAAACTTGACGGAACAGGCTGTGTTATGTGAGGGTAGCAACTACTGAAATCTGTCCATCTTTTGTCTGAATTTAGTTAGTTACTAAATTCAGACAAATAAAAAAATTTGTTTACTTGGTTGGTAACCTTGGTTAACAATTCAAGAAACAACCGAATTAAGTTTTGGTTTTCGTACTATAAACAATTTAATAACTGAATTAGCGGTCATGAAATGCGAAAACAGCAAGCGTGCCTGCAAGAAGTTCGAGTGCTTCAGAGTCCTATTGAGACCACACGGCACTTCGCCAGTTCCATTTCAGAATAAGTTCCTATTAAGAGACAAAAACGGTGAAATAAGAAACTGAAAAAGCGCCTCAAATCCAGGTTCGATTGTCAGAAAGACACAGCTAATTATTGTAAAGCCCCAGTTTTGATCGGCTGCATTAGACTACATTAGACTACCAATTAATTCTCAGTATCGTGTGGGGACTTTAAACATTTTTAAATCTCTGTTAACTTTTGAGTGGTAGTCATAGGGTGTTTTAACTGGATTGTAATCTATCATTCTGAATTTCTCTGAAATATATTTTTTTTTGTTTAAGTGTTACTCCTTTCTTGGTTAATTTCTATTCCAAAAAACACTTAGCATTCTTTGATCTTGATTTCTCAGCTAATTTTCTCTTAATTTCATTACCAGTTTGTTTTTCAACAGTTCTTTAGTACTCCTTAAATTTTTCAAGAAATTCTCCTTTTGACATGAGAAAATACACCTAAATGTTAGAAGATATCTGGTTCTGACTCGCATTGGTCCGCAGATGTCTGAATGAACAATATTCAGTAACTGCTTACTTCTTACTTCTCTGTCAGTAAAGGGTATCCTTGCTTGTTTACCTCGTTGACATATGTCACACCACGTGGGTAATTTATCGTTATCCAATTTTATTTATACTTAAATAAATATTATATATAAAATATATAAAATAATTGTTCCAATAGTGCCGGTCCATTTGAAGCATGGATTGACTCCAATTTCAATCTTTGGGAATCTCGCATCCTTTGATACTCTTGAGGTCCGATGGGCTTATGCATAGGATTATGTCCGCATTTACCTTTTATCTTATTTACATCCACGTTTTAAGCGCTGATTCACTTTTTGTGTCACCCTGACATATAACTGGCTTTGATACTTCACCATTAACGAAATCCCAGGTATCGATTTTGGTAAGTAACGCCTCTACCTGAATCCGCCTCGTGTCGAAATTTTCTTTGGATAGAAGTTCAATTCTTGTCCCACACATCGCCATCTCGAGTTGCATGTTTCGATAGTACGGACCTACGTTATAACTCATAGTACATATGAGAATTAAGCTTGTTTATTCTAATTATAATTTTAGAATAGTGACGAAGTTATTCTTCCTTAAAATTTAATCTGTACTGTAATCAGTAAATGTGTTTCCTAAAATTATGTCGCATATATCTTTTAAGTACTTCTTTCCACTAAGTAATTGGGGGTTAAAATTAATTAAATTAACCACAAAACTTAAACAAAGTAGTTTTATTTGGAAAGTTATATTATATTTAAATATTTGGGAACCACATTTATAGTCATTTAGTGTAAGTTGAAAAATAAGGATGAAATTGATTCGGAATAGTTCTACCATTAAAGTTATTATAACTCATCTCGACATTTCTTTGCTCTGTCAATTTGTTGACACTGTGGATTCAAACAAATAGAATTATAACAAAACATATAACTGAACCACAATTTGATGTAATATTAATACAATATAAGATCAAATCAAATTTACTTGAAAGAAGACAACGTGTTTCCAAACCACATATTTCGAATTAGGTTTAATTGAATTAACCATAACTCTTGCCTATAATTGGACAGGCTGACATACATCATAAGGTGACGTAATCTTCCTTCGTTGCTACTGAAATATGAAAGATTGCAAAATGTCACTCAATACAACACTCACTCCAAAATGTTCGTTAATTTTGTAATAACTAATTAATTAAAATTTTATTTATGTGTATATACATCAGGCAAGTTACTTGTTTTCAATTTCATCCCCCACCTCTCTTAGCAGCAAAATATATTTCTGCATTTAAGTATAAAGTTAATGAAAACAATTTCTATTCACATGTTAATGATCTGACAGATTCACAGACAGTATTCCTTTGATGGAAAATAAATGTCGTCGAGACATCTACAACTGATTTGATTTCAGTGACTCGTAATCGGAACCTTCGGACAGTAGGTTCCTATTATTGTAACTGTTTAAATATGTCACCTTTTTAAATCAAAAAATAATTCACGTAGTTGATTCTTTAAGCAAGAATTAGTGAGCGGCAAATTTCAACTAGGTACTGAATTTCTCTCTTTCACGTTTGGTTGGATTATCACCCTCAAACAACACTAAGATATCAATCTTTCTAATTTTGCTAATTTTATGTCAAAATTTATTTAGATTCCTCATGTCTAGATGACAAGTTCAAATAATGACAACACAATTTATAAACAAAATCAAATCACAATTTTCTGTGTAAAAATTTGCAATCTTTGTTGAAATGAAATTTATAATTAATAAATCTATCATTTGTAATTTTGATGAAATTTTCATCTACTTTAGTGCATATATATTTTAAGTGTCTCCACGTTTTCTTGAGAGCTCGTAACCACTACACACGTTTTGACAATTTGCTGACAAATTAGACAACTTGGGCATGTTGGGGTATTTTCATTCTGCTTAGTTGCTAATCTTATAATCGCGATTATAGGAACCTGGGATCATTTTAAGTAGTATTTTTCTAAAAAATCTACTTAACCGTGCAATAAGGTAAAACATAACTGAAAAGAAAGATAAACATTCAAGAGGTGACACACAATTTACTTGGTTTACCTATATGCTATATGCAGAATCTTAACATCTACTACATGTCTGATCGGTATTCTAAATAAATGATTTTCTAAGTAAATTGCGTCTCAATTCTTGACTCTGTTATAGCGTAAGCTTTAATTTCAAGAATAAGATATTTTTTCGCATTGTAAATTAAATTATATCAGCAGAATGCCACACAGTTAACTGTGACAGGAAAATAGCTCCTCGATTATTATTATAGGATCCTGTGTTCAGAATATCTCGACAATTTAGAATAACAACTTTGTATACTTGGTAAGGCCATTATAAAATCGGCCAACAAGCAAAATGAAATAACTCCAACATCAGTTGACAATTAGTTGTCAAAACACACGTACAGAACCAGAGTTCTCAAAAACTTATTCTCTCGTTTTAAGAAATTGTTAATAAATAATTTCATTATTTATTCCATATAGTATTATTCAAGTCTTAACCATTAATTTAAACCACACACATTTTCCATTTAAATTTGATTCACTGATGTTAATCATCAAATTTGACTTTCATTAGAAATTATGTGTTATTCCTCATGAATTACATCTGAAATAAATTAATGGCGTGTATGTAGTTGTTGATTTTTTGAATGGTGAGACACCTACTGTTCTAAAGTTTCGCAGCATCTCTTGAATGTTGAAATTGTTAATATTTTAAATTAAGTTTTGGGAACAGTTGTAAATAACAGATGCTAGGTTACAACAAGTGTTCTATTGTTGTTTAAATTTGGATTCCCTTAGATACATAATTTATTGCAGTTAATCAAGGCGGAATATTGTAACACATTAATAACGAAATATATCTATTTTAGAGCTCTGATTTCAAATAGTGTTAATTAATTATGAAATTCTCGGAAATCAAGCCACATGAAAATTTCCCGTGGGCTTTAATTTTGCTGGATCAAAATATTACCATATCATATCATATTTAAAGTTCACTCAAATAAAGTTAGGACATATGATATATTAACAAAACACTAAAATGTCTTTGAAACTGTAAAAAAGAATCCCGATTTGTATATATATATATCAAAAGTTAACCAAAGTTATACAATATTACAGAGTACAGAGAGTTTTTAGTGTAAAATATCGTGTTATATATACCGCCCCTTTGGTTGACTGAATCAACGCACTACAACGCCGTATAATCATATTGAGACATCCCTAATTAAGAATCGCTCCGTTATTTTCCTTCTTACAAAAAAATCTTTGGTCACTGTGATTTTCATTCTCTTCTACAATTTGATTTATTCAACCAATTTTTGAAGATCATTTTTGCAATACCCTCAAAAATTATTACTTTTTACAGATTGCAAATTTAAATAAAGTATCTTAAGAACTCCATCTACATCCCAACGCATATAGAGAGTTACTACCACGATTTTAACATATATTTGAAGCTAGTATGGGGCATACAGGTAAAGCAAGTAAATTGTGTCTCACTTCTTGAATGTCTATAAGAGCATAAACTTTCATTTCAATTATGATATACCTTATTACAGATATTTTAGGAGAATACTGCTTAATAGGATACAAGGCTCCGCGATGTTTGATTGTATATAATAACTTCTTTCCATGATCGGTATCGCGATTATATGATAACCGAATAAGCAGAACGAAAACACTACAACTTTAGTTCTCGATGATGTTGTCAGTGATTTGTCAAAACATGCCTACTCCCAAGAAAATATGGAAACACTAAAAATATATATGCACTAAAGTAGAGATGAAAGTTTTAACTAAGCTGCAACAGATAAATCTATTAATTATAAATTTCAACCCAACAAAGATTGCAAATCTTTATTTCCCCAGAAAATTGTGAAATAGTGTGAATCACTATTTCATGATTTGGTTTATAAATTGTGTTAACATTATTTGAACTTGTCATCCAGACATGAAGAATCTAAATAATTTGCGACATAAAATTATCAAATATGGAAAGATTGGTATATTAGTGTTGTTTGAGGGTGATAACTAAAGGTGAAGGAGAAAAATTCTTAAATTTTTAAAAAGGTGAAATATTTAAACAGTTACAAAAGCAAATTACACGTCTGAAGGTTTAGATTACTAGCCCTGAAAGTCACTGAAATCAAATTAGTTGCAGATCCTTCTTTGACATTTATTTTCTACAAGTAATTAATGTGTGAAAAGAAATTGTTTTTGTTAACTTTGTTAACTTTATATTTACATTAGAATAGATTGCTGCTAAGAGAAGTTTCAACTATTATAAGGTGAGGAATAGAATTGAAAACAAGATAACTAGCCTGATGTTTATACACATAAATAAAATTTTAATTATTTTGTAATTACAAAATAAAACGAGTGGGTGTGTGATTGAGTGACATTTTGCAAACTTTCAAGTATCAATAGCAACGAATTGTTTGTCAAAAAATAAAATAACATGTCAAATTACGTTTCTTTATGGCATATGTCAAAAGTATGTAATTTAGAAAAAAGTTGTCTTCTCTCAAGCAAATTTGATTTGATTCTTACATTGTATTGATATAACACCAAATTGTGATTCAGTTATATCGTTTCTTATAATTCGTTTTAATCTACGGTCTCAGCAAATTAACAGAGCAAAGGAATATCGTGATGATTTTTCAATTTGTTATAATATTTTTGATGGTAGAACTGTTTCGAATCAATCTCATCCTTGTACTTCAACCTACAGTGGATGACCATAAATGAGATTCCCAAATATTTAAATATAACATAACTTTACAAATAAAACTACTTTGTTTAACTTATGTCGATATTTTAATATTAGTTTGGTGTTATAAAATGGTTTCGACATATTGCCGATTTTTTCAACCTCCAATTATTCAGTGGAAAAATATACAGATATACACAATATAATTATTTAGGAAACACATTTTCCGTCATAAATTATAGATTAAAATATAAGCAAAAACTACTACGGCACAATTTTAATATTATAATTACTAAAAACGTGCTTAATTCTCAGATGTAAGATGAGTTGAAACGTATGCCCATACTGTGGAAAACTTTCCACAAAATGAAAGTAACTGCTTTATATACAGACAGATATGTGAAACTCCAACGGGAACATTCCAGCCCTCAGCCTTTTTGATAGAACTTTTGAAGACGGTTTCTTGGTAATGCTGTTTTCTCTGTTATTGTTATTTTTTCTTGTATTTTTTTCGGATTTCTTGCATATTTTTTCATATTTCATAGCCTCAGAGAAAATAGCATGCCCTCAATCTCCGGAGATCTATCTTTCAACACTCTAATCCGGAGATTGCATGCTTGCATGATATCCAACCCTGTGAATCCGACAGATACAAGAGACCTTGTCTCTTGGCTGTCTAGACCTCTGCGTCTCTTTGGGACATCTTTTCTTTACCATGTAGCGATTGTTACGTACCTCTTTAGTTTTCCCTTCTATTTTCCTAAACCTTTGTGGTTAATTACTCTTAGGCCATGATCTTCGCATCGGTGCCCGGAGAGGCCTCCTTGTTCCAATAAACAAAAATCATAATTTATTCTGAAAACAAATCAATGTGTTGTTTTATGGAGCGTTATTCTGTGTTTAGTTGGGAATTCCTGTAAGTATAAGTAATGAATTTAGCCAAAATTATTCCCTAAAAATAACAGTTTGGTACGATCGGTTTCATTTCTAGCACTACTGTACATAAGTATTTCTTCTAATTACCATTTTCAATGAGAAAGAACCTCATTAATAGAGAGAGAATATTTAACTATTAATTTTGAATTGAAGCGTAGGAGCAACTTCAGAGAGATGTGTTTCTTATGAAATAAAAGTTTGAAGTGATTAGAGTTTTGTAGTAAACAAATAAAGAAAACTTTTTGGTCTACTTGATTTTATGAAAAATATTGAAATATGTTTATATACAACGAAATTCAAATGTCTACAAATGAATAACGAATTAATAAATAAAACATTGAAATTTGTTTATCAACGGAATTCAAATATCTGCAAATGAATAATGCATAGAAATTCAAACAAAATGGTCCTGTGGCATAGACAACTGGAGTACCTACATTGTAAAGGCGTACAGGATTTGTACAGAAAGCGACTGGTACACGGTAATAAATTGGATAATGATAAATTACCCATGTGGTGTGACAATGTCAACGAGGTGAGCAAGCAAGGAAACCCTTTACTGACAGAGAAGGAAGAAGTAAGCAGTTACTGAATGTTGTTCATTCAGATATCTGCGGACCAATGCGAGTCAGACTCAGCGGTGGATCAAGATATCTTCTTACATTAATAGACGATTGTAATAGGTGGTGCCAGGTTTTTTTCCATAAGTCAAAGAGAGAAGCTTTTGAAAAATTTAAGGAGTACAAAAGAACTGTCGAAAAACAAACTGGTAATGAAATTAAGAGAGAATTAGCTGAGAAATTGAAGATCAAAGATTGCTAGGTTTTTCTTTAGAATAGAAATTAACCAAAGTAAGAAAGGAGTAAGACTTAAACAAAAAAAATATATTTTAGAGAAATTCAGAATGGTAGATTGCAATCCAATTAAAACACCGTATGACTGCCACTCAAAATTTATCAGAGATTTAAAACCATTCAAAGACCCCACACGATACAGAGAATTAATTGGTACTCTAATGTACTCTAATGTAACCGATCAAAACTGGGGCTTTACAATAATTAGCTGTGTCGTTGGATGTGGTACCGCCTTCCTTTCTGCGAATAGAACCTGGATTTGAGCCTCCTTTTCTTATTTCACGGTTCTTGTCTTTTAATAGGAACTTTAATAGGGTCACTAAATAAAAACGAAAATATCACTACCAACACTCTGCCATTGATAACCACAGAAAAGTCTCTTATTGTTAGCGACTTATGTCAATTGTTCAAAGTGTGGGTAGCAACCAGGGAATATTGTTGAAAATTACAATTTTTTTTTTGAGTTGTTCGTCCTTCATTTGTCTGAATTTAGTTATAATAGTTACCATAATCGAAAGAGAAGAGTTGTTAATTTGTTAAACTATGTGTAGGGTCCGGAAAAAAGAAAAGCTAAGTGAAAAACTCAATAAAACCCAAAGGTCTGCTGACGTTTCCAGAGGTACCCGATTTCCTTAGGAATAAAATTTTGGAACTAGAAGGTGAGAATACAGAGAGTGAAAGAGTGCTTACACAGCTTTGTCGTCTAAACTAGGGATACCATCGGTAAACTCTGATAGTACCCCTACTCCTAACGCTAATCCCAAATTTTTATCCCAACTAGCCACCCCTACTCCTGCAAAGTCTCCCAGCTCCAAAACTCAGAAGACATCTTGGAATTCGGTCACTCCCAAGGAGGTGATGTCGAAATTGTGAACCATTTATGGTTCAGTGTTGAAATTTTTGTATATTGAATTGTATTAAAGTATTTTAGACCAAGTACACTAAGAATTAGAAGAGCCTTCTCATAATTTTGTTTTGTTTGGTGTCCGATCCTATAATGCTCTATGGAGAATCATATAAATATTAATCAAGGAGCTGACCCAGCTTACAAAATCCGATAATATGCATTCCTCAGTTAATTTAATGCTGTCTTGTTAACCCGAAGTAGTTTACCTGAAGCATTCTTCTCAAAAAAATCCAATTTACAGCGCAATGAAGCTTACGCTATTATTAAGAATTAAAAATTATAACACAACTTAAAACAAATAATGTTTCATCTCCTCTTGGGAATCCAATTGTTACTGATGCGATGACCTGTAGGAGTGTACTGAAACTACACATAAACTAATAAAATTGTAATTTGTATTGTGCGCCTGTAGACAGTTAAGTTGTAATTTTAACACTAAATTCTTAAATATAAGTTTTTCTCCTGAAATAATAAATTCTTTTAAGAAAATTTAATAGGTTATGGAGCCAGAAAAGCCCAGGGAAGCCCAGAATGGCTTACTTACTGAGAAAAGTAATGAAGTTAACCTAAAACGTCAATACGACAATTGAAAAGTGTTTTCTCGTAACATCTGGAATAAGGGTTCTTAAATTGTCAGCAAACAATCAATTGGCATTAATTGAAAAGTTAACCGGCCGAGATAATTACGTAACATGGCGATTTGCTCTAAAAACATACCTACAGCAAGAGGAGTTGTGGAACTGCATAGACCCTACCACATGTGTCATTGTGGACACAAAACGAGACACAAAGGCAAAAACTAAGATAAATTTACTAGTTGACTAAATAAATTACGTGCACATGCAAGAGAGTAGTACTGCAAATGAAGTATGGGATACGTTTTCATAAGTATTTGATGACTCTTTGTTGACACGCTGTGATGGGCTGCTGCGTGATCTCTATAATACTTCACTTACTGTATGTCAAAACGTAGAGAAATATGTAAGCAAAATTATGTGTACTGCTCGCAAGCTCAGAAACATTGGTTTCGCAGTTGACGATGAATGGCTAGTTACATTGCTACTCTCCGGTCTACCAGAGTCCTCCTACCAACCAATGATTATTGCTATTGAAAGCTCCGGCATGAAGATAACTTCAATTTCTGTGAAATCAACATATCACAAAATGTTAAACAACCTGAAAGTGACTCAACAGTATTCTCAGTCAACAATAACAACCACAAGATACAAAGTAAGTAAGGGTGCTACACTTGTAATAAGTAAGGTCATAAAAGTCCTCAAATGCCAATCCAGGACCAAGAATGTTCAACAAAAAGCAAGTAGTTCATCATATGCTGTTGTGTTTGAGGCAACATCCAGCCAAAATGACCCATGGCAAGTGGCTTCCGGTGCATCGTCACACATGACAAGACGTAAGAACATGCTTGAAAATATGACGGCTCCTGTCATACATAAAATCAGAGTCGCAGACAACAAAGTATAATCTGTGCAATGTTCAGTACAAGTGAGGTTGGACCATTATGACGATGAAGGTCAAAACAAAAAGGTGCTTTTTACAAAAGTATTATGTGTTCCTAAACTGGCAACAAATCTATTGTCTCTAAGTCAGATTATTTGCGATGGTAGCCAAATAAAATTTGACGGAACAAGCTGTGTTATTATGAACAGCAGAAGTGAGGTAGTATCTTCCCACTGTGGCTTTATGTGAGGGTCGACTGGAACAGTATTAGGATTAGCATTAGTCATTTCAAATCTGTTTAAAATTTGTTCCGTATAAATACTAAAACTATTACTAAAACTCTTTTCGGTGTAGAGTCGAATTTTGCATTCCAGCAGCGAGGGAATTGTTTTAACCCATATAGTGACTTGTTCAATTTACATACCATGTTTTCGTCATGATCCAATCCTTCTTGTTAAGTCATAAATAGGTGTGTTCAAGTTCTCCATATAAAAATGCTGTCTTTACGTCTAGTTACTTGATTTTGTGATTATTTTGTACAGCCACAGATAGTAACAATCGTATTGAATCTCACCTGACTGTTTGTGCAAAAGTTTCCTGGTAATCAACACGTGACATTTGACCATATCATTTCAGACACAGATGTGATTTGTAACGTGGTCATTAAATAAATGAATCACTGTCATTAAAGTCATTATAACAAATCGAAAAATCATCTCGATAATTCTTTTCTCTGTCAATTTGTTGACACTTTCGATTAAAACAAATAGAAATATATTAAAAATATAACTGAACCACAATTTGATGTAATATTAATACCATGAAAGAAACAAATCAAATTTACTTGAAAGAAGACAACTTTTTTCTAAATTACATATTTCGAATAAGGCTTAATTGGACATGTTTTGTTTATATTGTAACGTCTGGCACATGTCACAAGGAAACGTAATCTTAGCAACATAAATGTTATTTTATTTTATTTGATAAACAAAATTCCTTCGTTGCTATTGAAACTTGAAAGTTCGCAAAATGTCACTCAATCCCACACCCACTCCCAAATGTTCGTTTAGTTTTGTAATTACTAATTAATTAAAACTTTATTTATGTGTATATACATCTAGTTATCCTGTTTTCAATTTCATCCCTCACGTCAATTTCATCCCTCGTATCACATATTCAAATTAAATTATAATAGTTGGAACTTCTCTTGGCAGCAATCTATTCTAATGGAAATATAAAGTTAACAAAGTTAACAAAAACAATTTCTTTTCACATGTTAATTATCTGTCAGAATCACAGACAGTTTTTGTATGTCGACGATAGATCTGCAACTAATTTGATTTCCGTGACTTTCAGGACTAGTAATCGACATCTCCACAATAATGGCATCAAGTTGCCATTATTGTATTTGTTTAAATATTCCTAACGAGTTCCTAAGGAGTCAGCACGTTTTGACAACTCTGGCAATTTTGACAGCTAATGTGAGAGTATTTCGTTCTGCTTAATTGCTGTACATATAATCCGCGATACCGATTATGGAAAGAGGTTATTTTATACGACAAAACATCGCAGAACCTGGGATCCTACAGCAGTATTTGTGTAAAAAGCTACTTTAATGTGTGGGCAAAAGCACCAAGATATGATCCAGCTTTTCTTTTACATTTGCGCAAATTCATTTTAGCTTGAGCCGAACCAACTTTTCTAGTAAAACTACCGCCCAATCTATTACTCATTTTTAAATTTCAAACACATTACATTAAAATCTTTTATCTAAAGTATAACTTGCGAATATGGTGTTGAATAATTTTTTATAAAAACTAATCACTTTACATTGCAATCGTTATGATTATTTACAGTGGAAAAATTACTTGACAAATCCAGCCCATTTAGTGTAGCAAACAATAAATCATGGCAGATTCTATCAAATGCCTTTTAAATGTCTGTATAAACAACATCAACCTGTAAATGATTTTCAAGAGCACCAACTGTCGAGAGGTTATAAATAAGAAGGTTGGTCGCAGAAGGTTTACATTTGCAAAATTCATGTTGACTCTCATTTATAATATTTTGGAACTATGGCATAATTATTTTGGAAATGATTTTTTTGGACAATTTTGGAAAACAACAAGTAAACTACCTCCATCCTTTAAGGTAGGTATAACAAACGATTTTTTACGTACGTTAGGAAATAAAGTAGATTTTAAAAACATTTTAAATTTCATTGTTAGAGGCTTTGTTAATGAGAATCCACAATTCATTCAATACTATAGAAGGAATATCATAAGGACCTCTATTACTAGATAAATCAAGACTTCTGAGTTCATTGAAAACATCAATCTGGACAAAATTATAATTACTTTTTGAATATAAACAAAAATATTAGATTTGTGTCTGCATTGAAGGCTAAAAAGTGAAACAAACAGCTAACGAAGTGTAAATACTTATTTCTTTTGTTGTTTTTATCTTTTCAATGACGAAATTGTAAGAAGTTACCAAATAATTGTTCAAGATCAGTTTTGAAATCAAATGATATTTTGTACATATTCATGTTTCAACAGCAATGAAGGCGATATGTTTATTAATCAAAAGTAAAACATACTTTTGTTGTCTGAAGAATATGCATCGACAAAAGTGTGTGAATTGTTAATTAGACATTGCTATTCCTAACAAATATCAAAATTTTATATATTTTCTTTGATAAGATAATAATAACACTTAAACATCTTTTTTAGCTGCTTTTTTTCAATTCTGTTAAACTTATAAATTCTCATCACATAATTAGGACCTTCCCACTTTCCGCATATTTTGGCAAAATGAAATAACCTCTCTCAGTAATTCGCCAAAGAGCATTATAGGATTGGACACCAAACAAAACGAAATTACACAAAGATCAGTTGCCAAGATTGTCAATGAGCTGTCAAAAAATATTAACCGAAACTGAGATCTGAGACGGCTAATCATGAGCGCTGTTTTTTCCCAAACCAATTTAAAAGTTACTTCTCTATGAGAAGTCTCTTCTAATTCTTAGTCTACTTGGATTAAAATACTTTAATGCAATTCGATATACATAAATTTGGACACTGAATCATAACTGGTGGGGTGCATCGTAGTTAAACAATTTCGACATCACCTCCTTAGGGGTGTCCGAGTTCCTGAGTTTTGGAGCTGGAAGACTTTGCAGGAGTGGGGGTGGCTGGTTGGGATAAAGATTTGGGATTAGCGTTATCAACTCTTCTCTTTCGATTATGGTAACTATTATAACTAAATTCAGACAGAAGGACGAACAACTCAAAGAAAAATTGATACTATTAACAATATTCCCTGGTTGCGCTTTGAACAATTGACAAAAGTCGCTAACAATAAGAGACCTTTCTGTCGTTACCAATGGTAGCGGTAACAATCGTCATTTATCCAAATTTGAGTAGCAACTACGGAAAAGTGTTTGTTAAGGAATGAAATTGCACATTGATACTTGGAACACTCTGTATAGATGCCCTAACGCAAGCGTCATGCTACGCAGGGTTTTTAGTTCTTAGTTTTTAGTCTTTGACGTTTCTAGCACACTTTGTAATAATATAATAAACGATCAGTGTTCTTGTAACATCGACTATTATTCTCATCACACTCACACCTCAGTTTTCAAAAGTGTTTGTAGTGATATTTTTGTGTTTATTTAGTGTCCATCTTTTGTCTGAATTTAGTTAGTTACCAAATTCAGACAGATGAAAAAATTTGTTTACTTGTCTGGTAACCTTGGTTACCAATCCATGAAACAACTGAATTAAATTTTTGTTTTCGTACTATAAAGAGTTTAATAACCGAATTAGCGATAATGAAATGGGAAAACAGCAAGTGTGCCTGTAAAAGGTCGAGTGGTTCCGAATCCTATTGGAACCGGACGGCACATCGCCAGCAAAAACCGTGAAAGAAGAAAAGAAAAAGGCGGTTCAAATCCAGGTTCTATTGGCAGAAAGAAAGGTCAACCGCCCGGTAAACCCTGAGCACGACTCCGTTCCAAGTTCCGAAAGAGTTAACTATCTAAAGTAAGTAACAACAGCAAAATTCGGCAAAGCGCCACACCGACATCAGACCCCCAAATGGAGTTAGACATAACGTTAATATAAACAATAAAATAAAATAAAGTATGTTAAAAAACAATAACAATTGACAAATGAAGGCGACCGAGGTAACCTTGGTGATCAAGAAATAGTGAGAGTCAGTTTGAGAGAAACAGCTCAAGAGCTCAGTAGTGGCTGTCTTTTTTGTTGATTCATCCTTTGTATTTCAATTATTTGATTGAATAAATTACTGCAATTTCTTGCATATTCTCTGAGGTTATGGGCCCAGTGCGTGCAGGATAAAGTTATACAATTGAGGTTGGAAGTCAATTGTGGTGAAGGCAACAGACAAAGATGGCGAACGTTACTGTAAATAACATTCTAAAAATTCAACACCTCGATGGCACGAATTTTAGCAAATGGAAATATCGTGTGGGAATTTTGTTTGATGAAATGGAGTTGAGAAGATTCATCGAGGTATCGTTGGAGGTCATTCCTACAGCGGAAAAAGATGTGACAAAACATCCTACGATTAAGTTGAATGAAAGGAAATGTGTTTCGATATTAGTACAGTCAGTTCATGATAGCCAACTTGAGTATGTTCGCGAAAAAGCTCGGGCAAAGGACATGTTCGACACATTATGCACGATTTTCGAAAGGAAAAGTGTGGCGTCGCAAGTTTTATTACGAAAACAATTACTGACAATGAAATACAATGAGTCGGATGATATGATAAGTTACCTTTTGCAATTTGATAAGAGAATTCGAGAGTTAAAGTCAACGGGAGCTAAAATGGAAGAGCTTGATGTGGTTGTACATTTGTTGATTACTATGCCAAGAGGTTATGATAACCTAGTGACACCATCGGAAACGATGCATCAATCAAAGTTAACTGTAGAATTTGTTAAAACTCGGTTAATGGATGAGTACAATAAGCGGACTGGTGGAAATGGTTCAAGTAAATCAATTGAGCCTGGAGCAATGTTTGCTGGGAATAAGACAATTATATGTCATTTGTGTAAAAAACATGGACACAAATAGGCTCAATGTTTTCGCAATAAAAACAAAAAAGAGAGGTCAAATAGAGAAAGCGCAAACAGAGCAAGCGGTTCATCGATGTATGCAATTGCTGAAGATGGTACCAAAGAGAATTTGGCAGAATCGAAGGCATTTAACGCTCAATTGCAGCAGAATAGCGGTAATTACGCGAAATAAAATTTGTTTTAGATTCTGGAGCGACTCAGCATACGGTGAATCAGAAGATAAATTTGGAACCAATTGACGAAATAAGCATTTCGGTTGCCAAGAAAAATCAAAGCATTGTTGCAAAGCAACGTGGTGACATTCTCGTTAAAACATTTCACCATGATGACACATCGGTAAAAACAATGGAGGACGTTCTATTCGTGAATGATTTGAAATGCAACTTGATGTCAATTCGAAGACTAACACAAAAGGGATATCGAATTGTGTTTGAGGGTGATTATGCCTATGTATCGCTGAATGGTATCGAAAAGTTTGTCGGACGCGTAAATGGAAGAATGTATGAAGTGACTTTGTACGTTGACAACAATGTGTTTGCGGGATTTACAGGAGTGAATAAATTGAATACAATATCACAGAATTTATGGCATTTTAGACTTGGTCATCTCAACCGAAATGACATGAAAAAGTTAGCCAATTGTATGGCTATTGGTATGAGTAACGTAAAAAAAAGGATACACAGTTGTGCGAATCGTGTGTACTTGGAAAACATGTTCGTTCACCGTTTCCAAGAAATTCAAATACACGTTCATTGCGAGTTTTGGAATTGATTCACAGTGATGTTTGTGGACCGTATCCAACGAATGCATACGATGGGTCACGTTATTTTGTGACATTCATGGATGATTATTCGAGAGCATCCATGGTCTATTGCATCAAGAGAAAAAGTGAAACGTTTGGTAAATTCAAGGAATTTGTTGCAATGGCTGAGGCACTTCATGGCTCAAAGGTGTCAAAATTGAGACATGATGGCGGTGGTGAATATACGTCAAACGAATTTAAAAAATACTGCAAACAAAAGGGTATTCAGATGTTAGTCACCGGTGCATACATTCCGGAAATGAATTTAGTATCTGAACGTTTAAATGAAACGCTGCAACACAAGGCTACTATAATGCTTTTGGCCAGTGGGATGGAAAATAAGTTTTGGAATGAAGCAATTATGTCGGCAAATTATATCAAAAATCGATCGCCAACAAACGCGGGTGGAAAGCAGTTTAAAGACAAGACACCAGCAGAAATTTGGTTTGGAAAGAAACCAGAGCTGTCAAACCTTCGAATATTTGGATCTGAATGTTACAATCATATTCCACATGAAATGCGGTTGAAATTGCAAGCAAAAGCAACAAAATGTATTATGCTTGGTTATGGTGCGACGTTTGGTACGTATTGACTTTGGGATATTGAACAACAGAAGCTAATTTTTAGTCGAAATGTAACATTTAATGAATCATCGGTATTAAATCGATCAAAGTTAGTAGAGATAATCGGTTCAGAGGCGGTTACAGATAGTGGGAGTACGTGTGACGGTAAAGCAGTTCAACCAAATGATGATGAACAGTCGCGTACTGATAAAACTGGAGAAATCCACAGTACTAATTTGGATTGTGTTGGTAACGGCGTTTATTTGGATAACATGGGTATCAGCGAGGTAACTCAACGAAAGAGCGGGAGAGTAAGAAAGGCACCGCTACGTTACAGTAATTATGCACCTGAATGTGATGCGCATATGGCACTATCATCTATCGAAGGTGAATCACTAGTGTTATCAGCAGAACGATTTGTTGGTGACGATCTGTCCACAATATCGGAAGCAAAACGGCGTAGTGACTGGTCTGAGTGGGAATAAGCAATCAATTGTGAGATGCAGTCGTTAGCAAAGAACAATACTAGGTCTATTTGCGACTTACCTAGAGGAAGAAAAGCAATCACAAATAATTGAAATGTCTTTGTGATTCGGATTGCCTTCATTCTATTCTATTGAGAGGCGGTGTTAATATAAACAATAAAATAGAATAAAGTAAGTTAAAAAACAATAACAATTGACAAATGAAGGCGACCGAGGTAACCTTGGTGATCAAGAAACAGTGAGAGTCAGTTTGAGAGAAACAGCTCAAGAGCACAGTAGTAGTTGTCTTTTTTGTTGATTCATCCTTTTTATTTCAATTAATTGATTGAATAAATTACTGCAATTTCTTGCATGTTCTCTGAAAAGTAAGTAACAACAGCAAAATTCGGCAAAGAGCTACACCGATATCAGACCCCCAAATGGAGTTAGACATAACGTTCGTCCTTCTGTTTGAATTTAGTTATAAGAGTTGCCATATTCAGACAAAAGAGAAGAGTTGTTAATTTGGCTGGCAACCTCGGTTACTAAACCAATAAACCATGTGTAGTGTCCGCGAAAAAGATAAGCCAAGAGGTACCCGAAAACTAGATGTTAAGATTAAAATCTCGGAACTAGAGGGTGAATTAAAACGAATGAAAGTAAGTAATGCAGTAAGCTGTCTGCTAAGCTACAGATACCATCGGTAAATCCTGGAAGTACTCCTACTTCTAACCCTAACACCAATCTGTCCTCCCGACCAGTCACCCCACACCTCCAAAACGCAGAAGTCTTCCACAAAGTGGGATACTCCTATGGAGGTGGTCTCGAAATCCTGACAACGCACCCCTGTGCTCTTCTGTTGTTTTTATTCTCCGTTGTCATCACAACCGTTATACACGATGTCTAGATATTCTAACATAACCTGCCTCGAGTGAATTGGACCAATGATGAGTAAGTATAGTGTTTGCATGAGTACTGAGGTTTACACTTTAAACTATCAATTATCATTGGTTGATTGTGTCTTCTGAAATTTTATACATTATGTTCCTACTTTATCTACATGTAAAAAAATTAAAAACTAAGTTTCCTAAGTTGTTCTCTAAAGAGCTTATAACATTAACTATTCGTTATTCATTTGTAGACATTTGAATTCCGTTCCCATAAATAAATTTCAATTTTGTTCATAAAATCAGGTAGACTAAAAAGTTTTCTTTACTTGTTTACCACCAAACTTTAATCAGTTCAAACTTTTATTTCATACGAACCACATCTCTCTGAAGTTGCTTCTACGCTTCAATTCAAAATTATTAGTTAAATATTCTCGCTTTTATTAATTCTCATTGGAAATGATAATCGGAAGAAATACTGGTGTATAGTAACGCTAGAAATGAAACAGATCGTATCAAACTGTTATTTTTAGTGAATATTTTTGTCTAAATTCATTAATTTACTTACAGGAATTCCCAACTAAACAAAGAATAAGTACTTTCATGTATATGACGCTCCTTAAAACAACACATTAATACCTAATTAATTTGTTTTCAGAATAAATTAAGATTGAAATCTTAAAGTACGATGCAAAAGGCAAATGATGTAAAGATTCTAGTGGCCCAAGAATTGGATTTAAATGTAAGTATAATTTTCATCTGCATTCAAGATTTTTATAACTAATGACATATTTTATGTTAAAACACACACAATTAAATTATTTAATTTAAATGAAAAACAAATAAAATTGGTATATATAATATGATTAATCTTTAATAATTTTATATATCTTTTTTAAGGTATTTTGACGATTCGTTGGGCACGAGGAGTTACGGTCACATGGAAAGGCTGATTACCATCATATAAATGAAGATGAAATGAGCCATGACAAAACCTGACGATCCAAAAAATCCGAAAAAAGTACAAGAAAAAATCACAATAAAGAAGAAAACAGCATTACCAAGAAACCGTCTTCAAAAATTCTACCAAAGAGGTTGAGGTCTAGAATGTTCCCGTTGGAGTTCCACATATCTATCTCTGTATATAGCAGGTACTTTCATTTTATGGAAATGTTTCCATAGTGTGGATCTAGGTTTCAACTCATCTATCATCTGAGAATGAAGCTTGTTTATAGCAATTATAATTTTAGATTAGTGCCGAAGTAATTCTTCCTTAAATTTTAATCTGTACTGTAATCACTAAATGTGTTTCCTAAAAAAATATGTTGCATATAACTTTTAAGTACCTCCACTGAATAGTTGAAGGTTAAAAAAATCGACAATGGGTCGAATCCATTTATTAACAACCAAACTTATATTAAATTAACCACATAACTTAAAGGTAAACAAAGTAGTTTTATTTGAAAAGTTATATTATATATGAATATTTGGGAATCACATTTATAGTCATTTAGTGTAGGTTGAAATATAAGGAAGAATTTCATTCGAAACAGTTCTACCATTTAGTATAACTCATCTCATCTCGATATTTCTTTGCTCTGTCAATTTGTTGACACTGTGGATTCAAACGAATAGAATTATACCAAAAAATATAACTGAACCACAACTTGATGTAATATTAATACAATGCAAGATCAATTCAAATTTACTTGAAAGACGACAACGTGTTTCTAAAGTACATATTTCGAATTAGGATTAATTGAATTAACCATAACTCTTGCCTATAATTGGACAGGGTGACATGCTATAAGGTGACGTAATCTTAGCAACATAATTGTTATTTTCTTTTATTTGACAAACAAACTTCCTCCGTTTCTACTGAAACATGAAAGTCTGCAAAACGTTACTCAATCCAATACTCACTCCCAAATGTCCGTTTATTTTTGTAATTACTAATTAATTAAAATTTTATTTATGTATACATCAGGCTAGTTATCTTCCTTTCAATTTCATCCCTCACCTCTCTTAGCAACAAAATATATATCGGCATTTAAGTATAAAGTTAACAATGTTAAAAAAAACAATTTCTATTCACATGTTAATTATCTGCAGAATCACAGACAGTATTTCTTTGATTCAAAATAAATATCAACGAGAGATCTGCAACTGATTTGATTTCAGTGACTCGTAATCGAAACCTTCAGACAGTAGGTTGCTATTATTGTAAATGTTTAAATATTTCACCTATTTAAATCAAAAGATAATTCACGTAGTTGATTCTTTAAGCAAGAATTAGTGAGCGGCAAATTTCAACTAGGTACTGAATTTTTTCTATCACGTTTGGTTGGATTATTACCCTCAAACAACACTAAGATATCAATCTTTCCAAATTTGCTAATTTTATGTCAAAGTTTAATTAGATTCCTCATCTCTAGATGACAATTTCAAATAATGTCAACACATTTGCTGATTTGCAATCTTTGTTCAGATGAAATTTATAATTAATAGCTCTATCATTTGTAATTTTGTTGAAATTTTCATCTACGTTTGTGCATATATATTTTAAGTGTCTCCACGTTTTCTTGAGAGCTGACAAATTGGACAACTTGGCCTTAGTTGCTGATTTATAATCGCGATTATAGGAACCTGGGATCCTATTAAGTAGTACTTTTCTAAAAAATCTTTATAAACTTTCAAGAGGTGAAACACAATTTACTTTATCTTGAATGTCTATAGGAGCATAAACTTTTTTTTCATTTATGATATTATTATCATTATTACAGATATATTAGAAGAATACTGCTTAATAGGATACAAGGCTCCGCGATGTGTGGTAGTATAAAATGATCTTCTATGATCAATATCGCGATTAAATGATCAGCGAATAAGCAGAACAAAAATATTCCATCTTTAGTTCTCGATGTTGTCAGTGTGTTGTCAAATCACGCATACTCTCAAGAAAATATGGAGACACCAAAAATATATATGCACCAAAGTAGATGAAAATTTTAGCAGAACTGAAAGCCATTAATAATAAGTTTCAACCGAACTAAGATTGCAAATCAATATTTACGCAGAAAATTGTAAAATAGTAATCACTATTTTATGATTTGGTTTATGAATTATGTTGATATTATTTGAATTTGTCATCCAGACATGAAGAATCTAAATAATGTGCGATATAAAAGAATCAAATATGGAAAGATTAGTATATCATTTGAGGGTGATAACCAATGGTGAAAAAGAAAGTGCATAGTTGAAATCTGTCGCTCAGTTATTCAAGCTGAGAGAATCACCTACGTGAATTTACTGTTGATTTAAAAAAGTGAAATATTTAAACAGTTACAAAAATAGCAACTTCTTGTCTGAATATTTATATTACGTGCCTTAGAGTCACTGAAATCAAATCAGTTGCAGATCTCTCGTCGACATTTATTTCAAGCTTCAATAGCAACCAATTGTTTGTAATAAAATAAAATAACATTTATGTTGCTAAGATTACGTTTCCTTATGACACATGTCACAAGTATGTAATTTAGAACAAAGTTGTCTTCTCCCAAGCAAAACTTGATTTGATTCTTATATTGTATTAATATTTCACCAAATTGTGGTTCAGTTATATCTTTTCTTATAATTCTATTCGTTTTAATCCACAGTATCAGCAAACTCACAGAGCAAAGGAATATCGTGATGATTTTTCGATTTGATATAATATTGTTGATGGTAGAAATGTTTCGAATCAATCTCATCCTTATATTTCAACCTACACTGGAAGACTATAAATGAGATTCACAAATAATTAAATATAACTTAACTTTACAAATAAAATTGCTTGGTTTAACTTAACAGCGGCGTTTACTAGACAAGGAATCGCACTTTCGGTCAGAAAAGGACGCAAAACAAAACATAGCCCGTAATGTGGTGCCGCCACGAAATCAAACAAACATTCGGTTTTAAAACGTTCGTGTGCACAATTTTTTGCATGGGACAGGACCGCACTCGAGATCTCATATTTATAACGAATTTATTGGTTGTAAATAGATTATGAAATTTATAATAGTAATGAATTCTTAATATATTTTTATTAATTAAAATTATATAAAATTAATATATGATACAATAATATATATGAAAAATATAATAATGTATACAGTTACTAATGGGGTTTGTGTCGTATAGTTAGTTCTAAACCAATCACATTTTATCATATAAACAAATATAATAAATACGATATACAAATACTGATGTCGATTTACAATCTATTATTAATTTAAAAAAATGATCTCAAAGTTAATCTTTAATCGATTCTTATTGTTTCGATTTTGATTGTGTAGGATAGTGACCTTATCTCTAAATTTGCATTTAGTACATACTCTTGGCGCCACGAAAATTACTTTCGCACCCTTAGAGTGAGGAGTGATACAAACCAGTGCATGTGACCTGCGTGTATTTTTGTGTCGAAATTTAAGTGAAATGTGATAACATCAACAAAACGGATGGAATTTTTCTGTTCGGGTAGTACTTGAGTTAAGTGGTCAATGAGAGGGGTGCGATTCAGTATACATTTAAAACGAGCCAGAAATTTTAGTTCAGTTTTGGTGGTTGAAGAAACAGTCACAGTTTCAAACAAAGAAACAAATTAGTCTTATTTTAGTCGTGAGCCAAAGTGTAATTTATTGTAAACTCTTAAAGGTAAGTTTTTTATTCAATTTTTGATTTATATTGCTGTATTATTGTTTAGTATATATATATTTGTTAATTCATGTCATCAATTAATTGATTTTTACTTGTATATGTCACAATTTTGATATTATTTCATATTTTTGTGTCCTTGGTTTTCCATTGGTTGCATCTATATTCCATGTTCATTGTTTGTTGTTGGTTTTTCTCCCAGTGAAATTATGAATAAAGAATGATATATTTGAAGAATGTATTATGTTTATTTCAAATCGAATTTAGTGAATTTAATATAAATATCATAGTTTTAAATTTTTATTACATATATAGTATATAGTCGGCTGCAGAATGGCATTACCACCCCAAGGTCGAGTTTATGTAATTAAATTATCTTTATAAAATTGGAATATCAAGTGACACATAATTATGAAATTTAAAATCAAAGAAGCCCCATACAAATGTGAAAGAAAAACGTTTTCAGAAATAAATGAAGAATATGAACGGTACGTTTTTATTCAAATTGGCAAAATTCATCTTTTGTGGAAACCATATTTGACGGCGACGACTTAATTAGTATTATTTTAGAATTGAAAATTTTCCTTTGGATATAGAAGTTGTTCCTGAAATCAGTTCATTGACAGGTTATCGAATTGTAGATATCAGATACTTCCTAAATATAACAACTAAAATTCAAGTACAACACAACAAGAGGTGCACTGGTGGACAATTAGTTTATCTAAAAGAAGTGAGATGTGGGTTAAGAAGCACATTTATTTTAAAATGCAACATTTGTGACAAAGAAGTATCAGTTTCAACAGAAAATCCGAAAACAAGGTCCAAAATTAATAGAGCAGCTGTATGGGGAACATTTTCAGTAGGAAGCACCTACGCACATTTAATGGAATTATTGAAAGTAATGGATATTCCATGTTTATCTAAAAATTTGTATTATAAAATTCAAAATGAATTGGATCAGGTGTGTTATAGTACCATTACTGAAATTTTTATTGTTTTTATACATGAAATATTATAGGTATGGAAAGAATCATTATGGCTTGCTTTGGAAGAAGCTGGAAAATTAGAACGTGAAGCTGCAGTTAAGGAAGGACATGTAGATTCACATGGCATTCCATATATAACTGATGGATATTTAGATGGAGGATGGTCTAAACGAAGCTATGGACATACGTATAATGCAAATTCTGGAGCTGTAAGTTTATAATATATTCGGATATGTAACAAATAACATTTTATGTTAAAATTTGTAGGCTGTTATAATAGGGAAAACAACAGGAAAAGTATTATTCGTAGGTGTAAGGAATAAATACTGTTGTATTTGCGCTAGAGCCGAAAACAATAATGAAGCTGCTAAAACACATATTTGTTTTAAAAATTGGTCCGGTTCATCATCTTCAATGGAACAGGATATAATAGTAGAGGGATTTAATAACAGCATAGAAATACATGGGTTGAAATACTTAAAATTTATTGCAGATGGTGATTCCTCAGTTTTTAAAAATATTAAAGAAAAGGTACCATATGGACACGAGGTAAACTTGTAATATAAAATAATTGTTAGATAAGTTTTACAAATATTTACACAATACTTTTTAGGTTGTTAAAATTGAATGCATGAACCATGTATTAAAAAATTTCAGTAAAAACCTTTACAAAATTAAAAAAGATACTCAAGGGGTCCCTGTTGATGCCAGAAAGATGTTAAAAAGCGATACTATTAATGAACTAAATAAATCAGTTCAATCTGCAATTTACGCAAATACGCAGGATCCAGAAAATCTAAGAGCCGATATTAGAAATTCAATATATCACGTTTATGGTAATCACAGTGCTTGCAAACAGTTTTTGTGCACCAATACTGGAGACGTTTCTAATGATCGAACAACTCAACTTATATCTTCTGGCCTGCATCACCATCTTTTTGGTGCTATTGAGCAATTATTAATGAAGGCTGATTTACTTCTTGATAAAGAAACCAACAATAAAGCAGAAATTTTTATGAATATAATGGCTCGTTTCAATATGGGAAAAAGATTGAACTTGATTCAAAGAAATTCATTTCAAATACGAGCTCATTTAAGCGTCCTCTCTTACAATTATGGTTCAGATTGGCATACAAAACCTTGGAAATTATATTTTAATGAAAGTCCAGGTAAAAATCTAAAAAAATTTATAAGTGCTCAGGGTAATGAAAAAGAGCGGAAGCGCAAAAATCCTTATGATAGGGAATCTGTAAAAAAAAAGGATCAAATTTTCAGGAGATTCTAACTATGGTCCTAACATAGCGGAAACATATGTTTCAGATAGTGATATCAACTCAGCAGTACAAAATTTGTGCGAACGTTTGAAGGTGGTGTATGCTTTATGTATATATACATATATACTCCTACTTCTAACCCTAACACCAAGCCTTCCTCCCGACCAGCCACCCCACACCTCCAAAACGCAGAAGTCTTCCACAAAGTGGGATACGCCTATGGAGGTGTTCTCGAAATCCTGACGACGCACCCCTGTGCTCACCGAAAGGACACGGAAGCACTGGAAGTATTTGTTTCCATTAAGGTCAAAATACAAAAGTTAATAGTTAGAACATGCCTGCTTACAAGGCGACACGATGTCTAGATATTCTAACATAACCTGCCTCGAGTGAATTGGACCAATGATGAGTAAGTATAATGTTTGCATGAGTACTGAGGTTTACACTTTAAACTATCAATTATCATTGGTTGATTGTGTCTTATGAAATTTTATACAATATGTTCCTACTTTATCTACATGTTAAAAAATTAAAAACTAAGTTTCCTAAGTTGTTCTCTAAAGAGCTTATAAAATTAACTATTCGTTATTCATTTGTAGACATTTGAATTCCATTCCCATAAACAAATTTCAATGTTTTATTTATTAATTCGTTATTCATTTGTAGATATTTGAATTTCGTTGTCATAAACTAATTTCAATTTTGTTCATTAAATCAGGTAGACCAAAAAGTTTTCTTTACTTGTTTACCAACAAACTTTAATCAGTTCAAACTTTTATTTCATACGAACCACATCTCTCTGAAGTTGCTTCTACGCTACAATTCAAAATTATTAGTTAAATATTCTCGCTTTTATTAATAAGTCCCTGCCTCATTGGAAATGATAATCGGAAGAAATACTTGTGTATAGTAATACTAGAAATGAAACAGATTGTATCAAACTGTTATTTTTAGGGAATATTTTTGTCTAAATTCATTAATTTACTTACAGGAATCCCAACTAAACAAAGAATAAGTACTTTAATTAATTTGTTTTCAGAATAAATTAAGATTGAAATCTTAAAGTACGATGCAAAAGGCAAATGGTGTAAAGATCCTAGTGGCCCAAGAATTGGATTTAAATGTAAGTATAATTTTCATCTGTATTCAAGATTTTTATAATTAATGACATATTTTATGTTAAAACACACAATTAAATTATTTAAATTAAATCAAAAACAAATAAAATTGGTATATATAATAAAATTAATCTTTAATATTAATTTTATATATCTTTTTTAAAGTATTTCGACGATTCGTTGGGCACGAGGAGTTACGTTCACATGGAAAGGCTGATTACCATCATATAAATGAAGATGAAATGAGCCACGACAAAACCTGACGACATCGGCAAATATTTTCTCTGAGGCTATGAAATATGAATAAAAATCTAAGAAATCCGAAAATAGTTCAAGATAAAATCACAATAAAGAAGAAAACATCATTACCAAGAAACCGTATTCAAAAGTTCTACCAAAAAGGCTGAGGACTGGAATGTTTCCATTGGAGTTCCACATATCTATCTCTGTATATAGCAAGTACTTTCAATTTATGGAAATGTTTCCATAGTGTGGATCTAGGTTTCAACTCATCTATCATCTGAGAATGAAGCTTGTTTATAGCAATTATAATTTTAGATTAGTGCCGAAGTAATTTTTCCTTAAATTTTAATCTGTACTGTAATCACTAAATGTGTTTCCTAAAAAAATATGTTGCATATAACTTTTAAGTACCTCCACTGAATAGTTCAAGGTTAAAAAAATCGACAATAGGTCGAAACCATTTATTAACAACCAAACTTATATTAAATTAACCACATAACTTAAAGGTACACAAAGTAGTTTTATTTGGAAAATTATATTATATATAAATATTTGGGAATCACATTTATAGTCATTTAGTGTGGGTTGAAATATAAGGATGAATTTGATTCGGAACAGTTCTACCATTTAGTATAACTCATCTCATCTCGATATTTCTTATCTCTGTCAATTTGTTGACACTATGGATTCAAACGAATAGAATTATACCTAAAAATATAACTGAACCACAACTTGATGTAATATTAATACAATGCAAGATCAAATAAAATTTACTTGAAAGACGACATCCCTCACCTCTCTTAGCAACAAAATATATATCGGCATTTAAGTATAAAGTTAACAATGTTAACAAAAACAATTTCTATTCACATGTTAATTATCTGCAGAATCACAGACAGTATTTCTTTGATTCAAAATAAATATCAACGAGAGATCTGCAACTGATTTGATTTCAGTGACTCGTAATCGAAACCTTCAGACAGTAGGTTGCTATTGTTGTAAATGTTTAAATATTTCACCTTTTTAAATCAAAAGATAATTCACGTAGTTGATTCTTTAAGCAAGAATTAGTGAGCGGCAAATTTCAACTAAGTACTGAATTTTTTCTGTCACGTTTGGTTGGATTATTACCCTCAAATAATACAAAGACACCAATCTTTCCAAATTTGCTAATTTTATGTCAAAATTTAATTAGATTCCTCATCTCTAGATGACAACTTCAAATAATGTCAACACATTTTATTAACAAAATCATGAAAAGTGATTTCTACTTTACAATTTGCTGATTTGCAATATTTGTTCAGATGAAATTTATAATTAATAGCTCTATCATTTGTAATTTTGTTGAAATTTTCATCTACGTTTGTGCATATATATTTTAAGTGTCTCCTTCTTGAGAGCTGACAAATTGGACAACTTGGCCTTAGTTGCTGATTTATAATCGCGATTATAGGAACCTGGGATCCTATTAAGTAGTATTTAAAATTTAAATTTTAAAAAATCTTTATAAACATTCAAGAGGTGAAATACAATTTACTTTACCTACTTGCACCATATTTGCTTTAAAATAAAGTTCACATCGTGGTGGTGAATCAAAATTTGAAGATTGTGATGCACAATATAAATTGAACTTTGCTAATGTTATTTGATGGGATAAGAACCCTTTAGAAGATAAATAAAAGTTGCTCAAGTTTTTTGTGCTCTTCGCAATAACTTAATGAACAAGTTTAGAAGGTAAATTTACCAAAAAATAGTTTTGTACATAATCTGGATTCAATAGCAACGAAGGCAGTTTGTTTATCAAACAAAAGAAACACATACAATATTCATACATTCTTCCTTTCTATTTACCTGGAAGAATATCATCATCTAACACATGTCTGATCGGTATTCCAAATAAATGCTTTTCTAAGAAAATTGTGTCTCAATTCTTGACTCTGTTATAGCGTAAGCTTTATTTTCAATAATAAGATGTTTTTTCGCATTTCGCAAATTAAATTGTTTCAGAAGAATGTTTCACTGTTAACTGTCACAGGAGGATAGCTCCGTCATTATTATTATAGAATCCTGTGTTCAGAATCTCTCGACAATTTAGAATATCATCTTTCTATATTTGGTATCGCCAATATAAAATCGACCAACAAGCAAAATGAAATAACTGAAATATCAGTTGTCAGTCAGTTGTCAAAACAAACGTACAGGTCCAGAGTTCTCAAAAACTTATTCTCCTGTTTTAAGAAATTGTTAGTAAATAATTTCATTATTTATTCCATATGGTATTACTCAAGCCTTAACCATTATGTTAAACCCTACACATTTTCCATTTAAATTCAATCCATTGATGTTAATCATCAAATTTGACTCTTTTAAGAAATTATGTGTTATGAATTACATCTGAAATAAATTGATGGCGTGTATGTAGTTGTTGAGTTTTTGAATGATGAGATACCTAGTGTTCTCAAGTTTCACAGCATCTCTTGAATGTTGAAATTGTTAATATTTCAAATTAAGTTGTAGGAACAATTGTAAATAACAGTTGCTAATTTACAATAAGTGTTGTATTGTTTTTTATATTTGGATTCCCTTAGATACATAATATATTGCAATTAATCAAGGCGGAATATTGTGACAATTACATTAATAACGAAATATATCTATTTTAGAGCTCTGATTTCAAATAGTGTTAATTAGTCATGAAATTCTCGAAAATCAAGTCACATGAAAAATTCCCGTGGGCTTTAATTTTGCTGAATCAAAATATTATCAATCATATTAAAATTCATTTAAGTAAAGTTAGGCATATGATATATTATCAAAACACCAAGATGTCTTAGAAACTGTAAAAAAGAATTCCGAATTGTATATATATCAAAAGTTAATCAAAGTTATACAATATTACATAGTACAGAGAGTATTTAGTGTACAATATCGTGTTATTTATACCGCCCCTTTGGTTGGCTGAATCAGTGTACTACAACGCCGTATAATCAAATTGAGTCATCCCTAATTAAAAATCGCTCCATTATTTTCCTTCTTTCAAAAAAACCTTTGGTCACTGTGTTTTTCAATCTCTTCTACAATATGATTTATTCAATCAATTTTTGAAGATAATATTTGCAATACCCTCAAGAATTATTTCTTTTTACAGATGGCAAATTTAAATAAAGCATCCTAAGAACTCCATCTACATCCCAACGCATATGGAGAGTTACTACCACGATTTTAACATATTTTTAAAGCAAGTATGGAGCATATAGGTAAAGTAAGTAAATTGTGTCTCACTTCTTGAATGTCTATAGGAGCATAAACTTTCTTTTCAATTATGATATTATTATTATTATTATTATTACAGATATTTTAGAAGAATACTGCTTAATAGGATACAAGGGTCCGCGATGTTTGGTAGTATAAAATACCTTCATTCTATGATCAGTATCGCGAATAAGCAGAACGAAAATACTCCATCTTTAGTTCTCGATGTTGTCAGTGTGTTGTCAAAACACGCATACTGTCAAGAAAATATGGAGACACCAAAAATATATATGCACCAAAGTAGATGAAAATTTTAGCAGAACTGCAAATGATAAAGCCATTAATTATAAGTTTCAACCGAACAAAGATTGCAAATCAATATTTACGCAGAAAATTGTAAAATAGAAATTACTATTTTATGATTTGGTTTATAAGTTGTGTTGATATTATTTGAATTTGTCATCCAGACATGAGGAATCTAAATAATTTGCGATATAAAATTATGGAAAGATTAGTATATCATTTGAGGGTGATAACCAATGTTGAAAAAGAAAAATTCAGTGTATAGTTGAAATCTGTCGCTCAGTTATTCAAGCTGAGAGCGTGACTTATTGGGGGTTGGGGAATAGCTCAGATAAACACCAGTACAGAATAAATACAATTTTATTCATAGCTTATATAGAAAAAACACATTACAAATTGTCTAACTTACAGTAATAAGTAAGGGACCACCTTCAGGGCTGCTCTTGGGGTTCACTGGTATCCACCGGGCGACTCGTGACCTCTGTTGTAGTTCACACACTTCTGTCCTGTAACTTGATCTTCGTCACGTTTTTATTTATAGTCTGATATTACAAAACATTACAATAGTTTATTGACACCAGTAAAGCGTGACCCAAATATACCGCTGAGTCTTGGCAAGTCAGCGGAATGTATTGGTGCTGACAATGCCAATCAAGACATTATGCGAAAGCAATAATCGCATAATCATGGTTACCAATCCAAGAAACAACTGAATTGTGTTTTGCTTGTCTCTTTTCCGGACACTACACATAGTTCACACACATAGTTTATTGATTTAGTAACCGAAGTTACCAGCAACTCTCCTCTTTCGAATATGGTAACTGAATTGGTCTGAATTTAGTTAGTTACTAAATTCAGACAAATAAAAAAATTTGTTTACCTGGTTGGTAACCTTGGTTACCAATCCAAGAAACAACTGAATTAAGTTTAGGTTTTCGTACTATAAACAGTTTAATAACTGAATTAGCGGTCATGAAATGCGAAAACAGCAAGCGTGCCTGCAAGAAGTTCGAATGCTTCAGAGTCCTATTGGGACCACACGGCACTTCGCCAGTTCCATTTCAGAAGAAGTTCCTATTAAGAGACAAAAACCGTGAAATAAGAAACTGAAAAAGCGGCTCAATTCCAGGTTCGATTGTCAGAAAGACACAGCTAATTATTGTAAAGCCCCAGTTTTGATCGGCTGCATTAGAGTACATTAGACTACCAATTAATTCTCTGTATCGTGTGGGGACTTTGAACATTTTTAAATCTCTGTTAACTTTTGAGTAGCAGTCATAGGGTGTTTTAACTGGATTGCAATCTACCATTCTGAATTTCTCTAAAACATATCTTTTTTGTTTAAGTGTTACTCCTTTCTTGCTTTGGTTAATTTCTATTCCAAAAAAAACTTAGCATTCTTTGATCTTCAATTTCTCAGCTAATTCTCTCTTAATTTCATTACCAGTTTGTTTTTCGACAGTTCTTTTGAACTCCTTAAATTTTTCAACAAATTCTCCTTTTGACATGAGAAAATACACCTAAATGTTAGAAGATATCTTGATCCACCACTGGTTCTGAGTCGCATTGGTCTGCAGATGTCTGAATGAACAATATTCAGTAACTGCTTACTTCTTACTTCTCTGTCAGTAAAGGATGTCCTTGATTGTTTACCTCGTTGACATATGTCACACCACGTGGGTAATTTATCGTTATCCAATTTTATTTATACTTAAATAAATAGTATATATAAAATATATAAAATAATTGTTCCAATAGTGCCGGTCCATTTGAAGCATGGATTGACTCCAATTTAAGCCATACGTCTTTGGAAATCTCGCATCCTTTGATACTCTTGAGGTCCGATGGGCTTATGCATAGGATTATGTCCGCATTTACCTTTTTATCTTATTTACATCCACGTTTTAGGCGCTGATTCACTTTTTGTGTCACCCTGACATATAACTGGCTTTGATACTTCACCATTAACGAAATCCCAGGTATCGATTTTGGTAAGTAACGCCTCTACTTGAATCCGCCTCGTGTCGAAATTTTCTTTTCTTACTACCTCGGTCGAAAGTACGTATTTTGCTCCTCGGTTCCACGATAGGAAATAGTATTTTTCTGTAGTGGAACCGGGGAGCAAAATACGTACTTTCGACCGAGGTAGTAAGAAAAATAGTATACACTACACTACTACTGCGCGCCATATTGCCCGAGGCGTAGTCGAGGTAGTAAGAAAAATACTATTGGATAGAAGTTCAATTCTTGTCCCACACATCGCCATCTCGAGTCCCATGTTTCGATAGTACGGACCTACGTTATAACTCATCGTACATATGAGAATTAAGCTTGTTTATTCTAATTATAATTTTAGAATAGTGCCGAAGTAATTCTTCCTTAAAATTTAATCTGTACTGTAATCAGTAAATGTGTTTCATAAATTATGTCGCATATATCTTTTAAGTACTTCTTTCCACTAACTAATTGGAGGTTAAAATTAATTAAATTAACCACAAAACGTAAACAAAGTAGTTTTATTTGGAAAGTTATATTATATTTAAATATTTGGGAACCCCATTTATAGTCATTTTGTGTAAGTAGAAATATAAGGATGAAATTGATTTGGAACAGTTCTACCATTAAAGTTATTATAACTCATCTCGACATTTCTTTGCTCTGTCAATTTGTTGACACTGTGGATTCAAACGAATAGAATTATAACAAAAAATATAACTGAACCACAATTTGATGTAATATTAATACAATATAAGATCAAATCAAATTTACTTGAAAGAAGACAACGTGTTTCCAAACCACATATTTCGAATTAGGTTTAATTGAATTAACCATAACTCATGCCTATAATTGGACAGGCTGACATACATCATAAGGTGACGTAACCTTAGCAACATAAATGTTATTTTCTCTTATTAGACTAACATATCTCCCTTCGTTGCAACTGAAACAGGAAAGATTGCAAAATGTCACTCAATACAACACTCACTCCAAAATGTTCGTTTAATTTTGTACTAATTAATTAAAATTTTATTTATGTGTATATACATCAGGCAAGTTACTTGTTTTCAATTTCATCCCCCACCTCTCTTAGTAGCAAAATATATTTCTGCATTTAAGTATAAAGTTAATGAAAACAATTTCTATTCACATGTTAATTATCTGTCAGATTCACAGGCAGTATTCCTTTGACGGAAAATAAATGTCGTCGAGACATCTACAACTGATTTGATTTCAGTGACTCGTAATCGGAACCTTCGGACAGTAGGTTGCTATTATTGTAACTGTTTAAACATGTCACCTTTTTAAATCAAAAAATAATTCACGTAGTTGATTTTTTAAGCAAGAATTAGTGCTTCCATAAAATGAAAGTACCTGCTTTAGTCCTCAGCCTTTTTGATAGATTGTGATTTTTTCTTGTACTTTTTTCGGATTTCTTGCATATTTTTTCATATTTCATAGCCTCAGAGAAAATAGCATGCCCTCAATCTCCGGAGATCTATCTTTCAACACTCTAATCCGGAGATTGCATGCTTGCATGATATCCAACCCTGTGAATCCGACAGATACAAGAGACCTTGTCTCTTGGCTGTCTAGACCCCTGCGTCTCTTTGAGACGTCTTTTCTTTATCATGTAGCGATTGTTACGTACCTCTTTAGGTTTCCCTAAACCTTTGTGGTTAATTACTCTTAGGCCATGATCTTCGCATCGGTGCCCGGAGAGGCCTCCTTGTTCCAATAAACAAAAATCATAATTTATTCTGAAAACAAATCAATGTGTTGTTTTATGGAACGTTATTCTGTGTTTAGTTGGGAATTCCTGTAAGTATAAGTAATGAATTTAGCCAAAATTATTCCCTAAAAATAACAGTTTGGTACGATCGGTTTCATTTCTAGCACTACTGTACATAAGTATTTCTTCTAATTACCATTTTCAATGAGAAAGAACCTGTTTTGTATGTGTAATAGTTTCTGCTCGAAGGACCAATGTTTTGTATGTGCTGGACTAGTAAAACTGCCAAGTTTGTGATTTTTCTGTTTATTTTGCTCGGAGCATCTGAACGTTGTGTGTTGCTCTCGAGCTGACTTAAAAGTAAGTAACTTAAAGCTAATTCACCCAAACTAACTAAGGGGAGGGGGTTGCGCATTAGACGTTGCCAATGTTGACAAATGCTCTAACATGCCGCCCGCCTTGAAAATACAATTTTCAATAGACAAATAGAATATAATTAATATATTGGAAATCAGAATAGGAGTCATAATAGAAAAGTCAATCACAAGGTAGCGCACACACTTTCGAAATTGCTCGTTTTAGCACACCGGTTGTGCTTTTTACACTCACTACACGCACTTCTCCATCTTCACCAGGATGTAACTCAAGAATGCGTCCCATACGCCACTGTAGAGGGGGCAGTTGATCGTCCTTAATGATGACAAGATGTCCTGGTTTGAGGATATGTTGACCCGCTTGTTTCCATTTCAACCTGGCTTGGAGTTCGGACACGTACTCTTTTTGCCAACGTTGCCAAAAGTGGTGTTTCAGTTGATCCAGTCGTTGGTAATTATTGAGTCGGTTGACAGGAATGTGGGAAAGGACAGGTTCAGGAATTGAAGTTAAACATTTGCCAATTAGAAAATGACCCGGCGTTAACGGAGATAAATCATCTGGATTTGTTGATAATGGACTTATTGGACGCGAGTTGAAAACTGCTTCAATCTGTGACATTACCGTATAAAACTCTTCAAACGTAAACTTATCATTGCCTAATATTCGCCTCAAGTGATGTTTAAAGCTTTTAACACCAGCTTCCCATATACCTCCAAAATTAGGTGATCGCACAGGAATGAAATGCCACGTAATACCTTCTTTATTCAAGAATTGATTAATATTATCTACGTTAGTGTCAACAAACAGAAATTCTTCTTTCAATGCGGAGTCTGCACCAACAAAGGTGGTGGCATTGTCGGAATATATGTTGGAGGGCAAACCTCGTCTAGCGATGAACCTTTTTAACATTTGTAAAAATGCCTCTGTGCTCAAATTAGTTAATAATTCTAAATGGATAGCCTTTGAAGCCATGCAAACGAAGACACAAACATAAGCCTTTATGATTTTTGCACCTCTTGTTATTCTATCTTTCAACAAAAATGGTCCTGCGTAATCCAAACCAACGTTTGTGAAAGGATTGAACTGATTAACGCGGCATTCAGGCAGATTACCCATCAAATATTCCGTATTCGTTGGCTTAGCCTTAAAACATCGAATACATTTCCGAATTATTCCTCGACATACGGTGCGACCTGAGATTGGCCAATAATTATCCCGTACGGAATATAATAATTGTTGAGGTCCGCAATGTAACAGTCTGACATGCTCATTTCTGAGGACCAATTCTGTTAAAACATGACTCTTTGGTAAGATGACAGGATGTTTTTTGTTAAAATTATAATCACCGTTAACTAATCGACCACCCACACGTATTAAATTGTCGTTATCAATAAACGGATTTAAAGACAATAGTCTGCTTTTTTTATTAATTGGCCTTTTATTTACCAAATCATTATACTCAGTAACAAATGTAGTTTGTTGCATTACACGTAGCAAAACTACCATAGAATTTTTTAATTCGGTACAGCTCAGAGGGCCAGATAGTTTTTTCTCTTTACAATTTGAAATAAATCTTAACATGTATGCAACAACGCGCTTTAATTTTGTTATCGACGAATATCGTATGAAGATGGATTCGTCTGTAATGGTTGTTTGCAAACAAACAGTTTTTTGCTCTGGAATTATATTCGGTTCAGATTCCGTAAATTCTGGCCATTCTGACTTATCTTTAATGAGCCACTGTGGACCATTTGACCAAAACGTGGAGGTTTTTAAAACATCTGCATTCGTACCTCGTGATAATAAATCTGCAGGATTTGACTGAGACCTTACATGATTCCATTGTTCTTGTTTTGTAAGTGACTGAATCACACCCACGCGATTTGCAACAAAGGTTTTCCAACGCGATGGACAACCTCGTATCCAACAAAGAACAATCGTGGAATCTGACCAAAATAATTGTGCTTGAATGTTCAGTCTGATTGATCGTCGTACCTTGTCTGTTAATTTTGCGAGTAATGTTGCAGCGCATAATTCAAGCCTTGACAATGATACCTGTTTAATTGGCGCAACCTTTGATTTGGAACAAAGCATTTGAACAAAGTACTGATTTTTAACCTTACATCGTAGGTAAATACAGGCACCGTAAGCCGTTTCAGACGCGTCTGCAAAACCGTGGAGCTCACATTCCTCGTACTCTGGCTTCAACACAAACCGATTAATCTTCAAGTTATTCAAATTTTGAATATTATTTACAAATTCTGACCATAGACTGGATAAATGAACAGATATGGGATCATACCAATCTAGTTTTTGTAACCACAATTTTTGAATAAGGATTTTTCCCAAAATTGTGACAGGTGCAATCAATCCCAAAGGATCAAATATTTGACCTATTGTTGCCAAAATGAAACGTTTGGTTGGAAATTGTTGAGAATATTTAAGCTGACTTGTTTCAAATTGAATAATGTCGTTACAAGCATTCCATAGTATACCAAGCGTCTTATTATTGTCATTTGGTCCCAAATGAATTAATCCAACATTTAAATTGTTATTTACTTGAAATTTAGATAACAATTCTGAATCATTACACAACCATTTGCGCAGTTCGAACTTGCCCCGTTGTAAGATGTTTGACAGTTCTCGCTGAATGCGCAGTAACTCTGCCTTTGAATTAGCACCCGTAATCACATCGTCTACATAGAAATCATTCTCAATGATCCTGCTAATTTCGGAAAACTCTGTTGAGTGATCCGTAGCTAATTGTTTCAAACATCTAACACTTAAGAATGGTGCTGATGCTGTGCCGTAAGTTACGGTTGCCAGCTCATAGGTTTGTATTGCTTCATTTTTGTTGAATCTCCAAAATATTCTTTGCATGCATCGTTCATCAAAATGAACCAGAACTTGACGATACATTTTTGATATATCTCCTGTGAGAACATATTGATTAATTCGGAATCTCAATAGTATGGAAAACAACTCATTTTGTATGGTCGGGCCGCTGCATTGAACATCATTTAGCGAAAGACCGCTACTTGTCCTGGCCGACGCACCAAATACAACACGTATTTTTGTTGTCAAACTTGATTCTTTTAAAACCGCATGATGAGGTAAATAATATTGAGTACCAATCTTCTCATCACCTACATCCTCGACTTGTTTCATGTGTCCTAGGTCGATATATTCTTGCATGAATTCATCGTAACTTTGTTTTAAATGGCTATTTTTCGCTAATTTTCTTTCTAGCGACTGAAATCTATTGGGTTGGTAAGTAAGTCATTGCGGATTTCACTCATTGATGGCTTCAGTTGAATTTTTAGGTTTGCTGGCGTAGTCCAAATGTAAAACACATTTTGTTATTTAATAGTTGGAAATTCAGCTATCAATCAGTAAAAAAAGTTTTTTGATCGGTTGCGTAGTTTTCGTTTGGCGTTCGTTGAAAGATGGAAGATCAAAAGGAACATTTTCGTCATATTTTGTTTTTTTATTTCCGTAAAGGGAAAAACGTATCGCAAGCTCACAAAAAGTTATGTGCTGTTTATGGCGACGAAGCCTTATAAGAACGGCAGTTTCAAAATTGGTTTGCCAAATTTCGTTCTGGTGATTTTTCACTCAAAGATGATAAACGCTCTGGTCGTCCAGTTGAAGTTGATGACGTCCTAATCAAAGCAATAATCGACTCGGATCGTCACAGTACAACACGTGAGATTGCAGAGAAGCTTCAAGTATCACATACATGCATTAAAAATCACTTGAAACCACTTGGCTATGTTCAAAACCACGATACATGGGTTTCTCACGAACTGAAAGAAACGCATTTAACGCAACGCATTAACCGTCACGATTTGCTAAAGAAACGTAATGAAAATGATCCATTTTTAAAACGACTGATAACTGGCAATGAAAAATGGGTTGTACAACAATATCAATCGGAAAAGACCGTGGAGCAGGCCAGGTGAACCAGCTCAAACAACATCAAAAGCTGGTATTCATCAAAAGAAGATTTTGTTATCAGTTTGGTGGGATTATAAAGGAATTGTCTACTTTGAACTCTTACCACCCAACCGAACTATCAATTCTGTTGTCTACATTAAACAACTAATAAAATTAAACAATACAGTTGAAGAAAAGCGGCCCGAATTGACAAATTGAAAAGGTGTCGTATTCCATCACGACAATGCAAGGCCACACACATCTTTGGTCATTCGGCAAAAATTATTGGAGCATGGTTGGGATGTTTTGCCACATCCACAATATAGTCCTGACCTTGCACCATCTGATTACTTTTTGTTTCGATCTTTACAAAACTCCTTGAATGGTAAAAATTTCAATAATGATGATGATGTCAAATCGTACCTGATTCAGTTTTTTGCTAATAAAAACCAGAAGTTTTATGAACTTGGGATTATGATGCTGCCTGAAAGAGGGCAAAAGGTCATTGATCAAAATGGGCAATTCATTACAGAGTAAAGTTATTTAGTTCTTTGAAAAAATTGTCTTTGATTTTCTAAAAAAAATCCGCAATTACTTAGTTGCCAACCCAATATTTAATGCTCCTTGCCTTGATTCGCCTAGCTGACCTTTTTTGTCGTTAAACGGAATTCGTACAATGAATCTGCCAGACGAGTCGCGCTCATAATGATCTTTAAAATGATTCTCGCAAAACTGTTCCCTTTCATTAAATATTTGATACGAATCACCTATTTCCTCTATTTCCCAAAAATGCTTCACGATTTCATCAGTTTTGTTTACGACTAAACAATTGACTGAATGCCTCTGATTCCCTTTACTCCAACCTCCTATAACGATCCACCCAAAGGACGTATTTTGCAGCATAGAATTATGTTTTCCCAGTGAAACACGCTCATGCAGTAGAACCTTCCAAAATATGTCGGCACCCAATAGGATGTCGATATCATTGCATATATTGAAAGTAGGATCTGCCAAAGTAATACGACTTGGAAGTGTAAAGTTATATTTTGGCATTGTAGTAGAAGGTATGGGTTCTGTGATCTTATTCATAATTAAACATGAAACGCATCTTTTGAATGAACCTTGAACAGAAGAAATGTCGAGTATTGTTTGATATTGAATCTCCGATATAGTTTGACTGTGGCGCCAAAAGCTTCACTTCGAAGCACAACGGAAGATGGCGTGCATCGTCGACGCAGTAAGCGTCTTGCGTCGCACGCCACTTGAGCTTAAAGCCACGCCGCGTCCCTTCTTCCCCAAGCTCTCGAAGACGACGGTCGCACCTTTTTTTTCTCGCTCGCAATTTTGTTGTTTGGCTCAATAAAGAGTTCATTTTTATCGTGCTTTATTTACTAGTTCGCCCTTTCCCTTTTTCCGCATCGAGGGAAAATCGTGTAAACAGTAAAGTGGTGACCCCGACGATTCAAAAGTGCGCTTCGCATCACACGTGTTAGTGCCGCGAGAACAGTGACTGTTTATTGCCGAGTGCAGCCATCTTGAGTGCCGTTAAATCGCTGATCCGTTTTTTTTCCTTCACCTTGCTCGTTGCTTTTTGTCCAACATGGCCAACCAGGACTTTTGTCATCGCGGACACACAATCTGCTATCCTAGGCGCCGATGCGATAAGGTACCACGACCTAGTCATCGACCTTCGCAATCGCCACCTGCGTGACCGCCTTACCAGCCTGGCTACAGTGTGCACCGTCGGCCCAGAGCCACTCGATCAGTTTGGTTTCACACATCGCTATCCCCGAAGGACCATTCCGCCCAGCCTACCAGCGACTCCTGGACGAATTTATGCAGATTGTGCCTCCACCTGGTGAAATGGCCACCCTCCGAGACATGCCAGTTCAGCACCATATTGTGACGCACGGTCAACCAGTCTTCACCCGCCCACGCCGGCTTATCGGTGAACGACTCTCTGCGGCCAAAAAGGAGTTCGATTTCCTTCTCGAACGCGGCGTCATTCGACCTTCGTCCAGCCAATGGGCTAGTCCCTTGCACATGGTGCCCAAGCCAGGGGGAGGTTGGCGAGCCACCGGCGATTACCGCCAGTTGAACGTGCGCACTGAACCGGACCGCTATCCACTTCCCATTATTGAGGATCTTCTTCAAGACGCGGCTGGAGAAGTTTTCAGAGTCATCGACCTGCACCGGGCCTACTACCAAATTCCGGTGGCCCCCGAGGACGTTGAGAAGACTGCTGTGACGACCCCCTTTGGTCTTTTCGAGTTCGTCGGCATGCCGCTAGGACTTCGCAACGCAGCGCAGACCATGCAGCGAACCATCAACCATCTTCTGCGCAAAAAGGACTTCCTGCGGGTCTACCAGGACGACATCCTCGTCATCTCGACAAGCCACGACGAGCACCTCCGTCACCTGCGCCTGTTATTCGAAGCCCTTTTTGACGCACGCCTCCGACCAAATTGGGACAAATGCCAGGTTGCACAGCCGGAGGTCATCTTCGCCGGTTACCTCGTCTCCGCCACTGGGTTCCGTCCTCCACAGCCCAAGGTCCAGGCCATCACAGAGTTCCCGAAGCCGACTGACTCAACGCAGCTCCGCCGTTTCCTTGGTATGCTCAATTTTTACCGACGATGCCTTCCGCATGCCGCCGCACTGCAAGCCCCCTTGTCGCAGCTGCTCAAAGGACTTACGAGAAAAAAATCGCAGTTGAGTTGGACCAGCGAAGCCGACGAAGCTTTCGACAGGTGCAAGAGCAGCATAGCTGCTGCAGCGACGTCTGTTTTCCTCGGCCACCAAACGCCTCTCGCTCTCCGCACCGACGCGTCCAACACCGCCATAGGCGCAGCCCTGGACCAACAGAGCGAGGACGGCAATTGGATCCCTGTTGGTTTCTTTTCGCGGAAACTTTCCGACACCGAGCAACGTTACTCCACGTACGACAGGGAGCTCCTCGCAATATTCGCTGCAATTAAACATTTTCAGCGGATCCTCGAAGGCAGGCCTTTCACGGTTTTCACTGACCACCGCCCCCTGACGTATGCATTGTCGCAGCGCTCTGACAAGGTTTCGCCGAGACAGTGTAGACAGCTCGATTTCATCGCCCAGTTCGACGTACGTTTTGAATACACACCAGGTGAGAGAAACGTCGTCGCCGACGCCCTTTCGCGCGTGGAAACGATCGCATTTCCCACTAGCCTGGACTCTGCCACCATCAGCAGCGAGCAAGCCCTAGACACCCAGCTGCCCCACCTGCTGCAGTGCTCCAAGTACAAGTTCCACAAATTGGACGTCGACGACAAGCCGATCTACTACCTCGAACATGACGGCGCCCTCCGTCCGTATTTGCCACTCAAGCTGCGCCGCCAGGCTTTCGACGTGGTTCACGGACTTTCCCATCCTAGCGGGCGCGCAACTGCCAAGCGACTTGCGCTCAAGTACCAGTGGCCAACTCTTCGCAAGGACGCCACGCTTTGGGCCAAGCAATGCATCGCATGCCAGCGAGCAAAGGTTCATCGGCACAACCGTGCGGAGCTTGGTAACTTCACCACGCCCGACAGCCGTTTTGACCACATTCACGTCGACCTCATCCAGCTTCCTATGAGTGAAGGCTTCGAATATTGCCTCACCGTCGTGGACCGCTACACTCGATGGCCCCAAGCGATCCCTGTGCGAAATATGACGGCCCCCACGGTCGCACGCGCTCTCACTCATGGATGGATCACGACATTCGGTACGCCGCTTTTCATCACCACGGACCAGGGTACCCAGTTCGAGTCGAAGCTGGTCGAACAGCTGTCGCAGCTTCTGGGCGCAAAGCACATCCGCACGGCGCCCTATCACCCCCAAGCCAACGGCATGGTAGAGAGGATGCACCGCACACTCAAGGCGGCTCTCAAATGTTCTTCAGAGGTGCCTTGGACCCGCGCCTTGCCCTTGGTTCTCCTTGGTCTACGGACTACCTTCAAGCCAGACCTACAAGCCTCACCTGCTGAGATGGTTTTTGGCACGTCGCTCCGAATTCCAGGAGAGTTTGTCGAACCCTCGTCGCAAGCAGCTCCATCCCCCGGAGATTTCGTCGCGGAGCTCAAGCGCGTCTTCGCCGCAATTCGCCCGATGCCCGCTTCAAGGCACGCATCACACCGCCCCTTCGTTTTCAAGGACCTGCGCACGTGCGAATACGTGTTCCGGCGCGTCGACTCGGTCCGCAAGCCCTTGGAGCAGCCCTACACCGGCCCGCACCGTGTCGTCAAGCGAGTAAGCGACCTCGACTACGTCATAGATGTCAACGGGGTGATGAAGACGATCTCGACGAGCCAGCTCAAGCCGGCCTACCTCGCTCAGGCGGACCTAGACCGTTTAGCTCCGGCGCAGACTCCAACTGCAGCGGACCAGCCGTTTGCTCCGGGCCCATCGCAACAACCGACTGTTCCGGACGATGAAAACTTGCCACCAGGTGCAGCGAGCCAAACGTTTCCACCGCCCACGCCTCAGCCACTGTCGCAGGATACCCAGCCACCATTACAGGACGCCCGGCCACCGCCGCAGGACACCCAACCACACCGCCAGCGCCCCGCCAGGAGGGTCAGGTTTTCGTGCCCTTCGTCTCCCGACAAGGTCACTGGAGGGGGAGTAGCTGTGGCGCCAAAAGCTTCACTTCGAAGCACAATGGAAGATGGCGTGCATCGTCTTGCGTCGCGCGCCACTTGAGCTTAAAGCCACGCCGCGTCCCTTCTTCCCCAAGTTCTCGAAGACGACGGTCGCACCTTTTTTTTCTCGCTCGCAATTTTGTTGTTTGGCTCAATAAAGAGTTCATTTTTATCGTGCTTTATTTACTAGTTTGCCCTTTCCCTTTTTCCGCATCGAGGGAAAATCGTGTAAACAGTAAATGACCAACACCAGAAATTTTAAATTGGGTTTTGTGTTTATTTAAATTTAACATTTTAACAGCCCTTTCAGTCACAAATGATCTTTGGGACCCGTTGTCAAGTAGTGCACGTAGAACTTGATTGTTGCCTTGTGCATCTGTTACATGAATTAAGACTGATGACAAATAGACTTGCCTTTGTTCATTTGCCACCGAGGGATTGACAATGGTAACTGGCACTTCAGTGTCAGTGACAATTTCACTGCCAACATGTGTCTCAATATGTAGTAAGGTATTATGCCTTTTGCCACATTTTCGACAACTAAATGAATGGCATGTTTTTGTGTTGTGTCCCTGTCTTAAACAGTTTAGAAACAGCTTAAGCCTTTTAGTTTCTGAGATACGGTCATTTATTGAGAGCCCTTTAAATTTATTACAGTTGTAAATTGCATGATCCTTTTTACAGTAATAACAACTGACCTTGACAGACACAGTGGCATATGCGCTTGATTTGAATGGTTTGTTCTTTGGCTTTTTAGACCTTTCATGTTCCAGTTTCTCTAAAAGCTCACAACGCCCTTTTAGAAATTTATACATATCCGCCATGTTTGGAATTTGTGAGTTGTTGTTGACGATCTCCCATTCGCGTCGGGTAATATCGTCCATTTTGGTTGCGATTATGTAAATTATAAGAGTATCCCACGTATCTGTCGGCTCGCCCAAAGATTTTAGAGCACGCAGTTTTTTGTCACAGAGTCGCAGAGATCTCGCAATTGAACATGTGATTCCTTTGTAACATTTGGATGATCGAAAATGGCTTTAATATGATTGTGAATTATTAGGGACTTGTTCTCGAACCTATCTTCTAACAATTGCCAAGTAATATCATAATTATATGCAGTAATTTCAATGGACTCGAGCAGCATCCCCTTGAAGACACGAGCGCAAATAATAAAGTTTTTGAACGTCGGACAAAGATTGATTTGCATGTATCAATGACTTAAATGCATCGCGAAATTCTAGCCAACCGTCATAGTGGCCCTTAAATCAAGGTAGATTTATTGTAGGCAATTTTATACCTGTAATTGGATTGCTCGCGACTGTATCTGATGATGACGTATTCGTTTGTGTCTGATTATTTATGGTATAATCGTTGATTAATCTAGTAATTTTTGTTGTAACGTCATAGAATGAATCTTCAAACTCCGCCAATTCAGAACTATCCTCATTATCTTCGAGGTAGTATATTTCTGTACAAATGGAAGAAAATTCATCTAATATACACGAATGTTTTTCCAAACGAATTCTTAATTGTGCTATTAATTCGTCATTAATGATTGCGGTGTCTATAGAGTTTACGTAATTTTGCAACCTGGTCAGCTTGCCTTTGATTGTACGACGTTTACATTGTAATTTCTTAATGCTTTCAGTAGACATTGTGATCGTTTTGTTTTTCAAATGTAAAGAATTTTTTAAATTGGCAAATGTGCATGCAGGTAGTAGATGGGAAACAAAGACTCAAGTGGTTGTAGACACGTGTTACGCAGGCCTTTCAACTTGAAACCAATGGTTGTGGACACGTGCAATGCAGGCCCTTTTGACTTGAAACCCTGGTATGTTTTTGAAATGACCTTGATGTTGCTATGGTTGTTGATTAGACTTCCTTTTGCTGAAATTCTTCTGGAATCGATGCCAAATCCAAACTTGACTTGCCTGCACTGGTTATTTCAACTGGAACCGTTACCAATTGAACACTAATTGCTGTTTTCGGTACGACGGAACTTATCGCCACGTATTCTTCTATGTGTTGAACAGGTGTTTTCCGTTCGCCCTTGCTTCTTGCTAATCTTATACACTTAAATCCGGCTCGAAGGACCAATGTTTTGTATGTGTAATAGTTTCTGCTCGAAGGACCAATGTTTTGTATGTGCTGGACTAGTAAAACTGCCAAGTTTGTGATTTTTCTGTTTATATTGCTCAGAGCATCAGAACGTTGTGTGTTGCTCTCGAGCTGACTTAAAAGTAAGTAACTTAGAGCTAATTCACCCTAACTAACTAAGGGGAGGGGGTTGCGCATTAGACGTTGCCAATGTTGACAAATGCTCTAACAGAACCTCATTAATAAAGAGAGAATATTTAACTATTAATTTCCTGTGGCATAGACAACTACAGTACTTACATTGCAAAGGCGTACAGGATTTGTACAGAAAGCGACTGGTATACGGTAATAAATTGGATAATGATAAATTACCCATGTGGTGTGACAATGTCAACGAGGTAAGCAAGCAAGGAAACCCTTTACTGACAGAGAAGGAAGAAGTAAGTAGTTACTGAATATTGTTCATTCAGATATCTGCGGACCAATGCGAGTCAGATTCAGCGGTGGATCAAGATATCTTCTTACATCAATAGATGATTATAATAGGTGGTTCCAGGTTTTTTCCTTAAGTCAAAGAGAGAAGTTTTTGAAAAATATAAGGAGTACAAAAGAGCTCTCAAAAACTAACTGGTAATGAAACTAAAAGAGAATTAGCTGAGAAATTGAAGATCAAAGATTGCTAGGTTTTTCTTTAGAATAGAAATTAACCAAAGTAAAAAAGGAGTAACACTTAAACAAAAAAAATATGTTTTAGAGAAATTCAGAATGGTGGATTGCAATCCAATTAAAACACTGTATGACTGCAACTCAAAATTTAACAGAGATTTAAAACCATTCAAAGACCTCACACGATACAGAGAATTAATTGGTACTCTAATGTAACCGGCTTTACAATAATTAGCTGTATCGTTGATTTGAGCCTCCTTTTCCTTTTCTTATTTCACCGTTCTTGTCTTTTAAGAGGAACTTTAATAGGGTCACTAAATAAAAACGAAAATGTCACTACCAACACTTTTCCGCAGTTGCTACCGAAACTTGGTTAAATGACGATCGTTACCTCTGCCATTGATAACTACAGAAAAGTCTCTTATTGTTAGCGACTTTTGTCAATTATTCAAAGTGTGGGTAAGGTAGCAACCAGGGAATATTGTTGATAGTAACAATTTTTGTTTGAGTTGTTCGTCCTTCTTCTGTCTGAATTTAGTTATAAAAGTTACCATAATCGAAAGAGAAGAGTTGTTAATTTGGCTAGTAACCTCGGTTACTAAACCAATAAACTATGTGTAGGGTCCGGAAAAAAGAAAAGCTAAGTGAAGGTGAGACACAGAGAGTGAAAGAGTGCTTACACAGCTTTGTCGTCTAAACTAGGGATGCTATCGGTAAACTCTGATAGTACCCCTACTCCTAACGCTAATCCCAAATCTTTGTCCCAACTAGCCACCCCTACTCCTGCAAAGTCTCCCAGCTCCAAAACTCAGAAAACTTCTTTGAACTCGGTCACCCACAAGGAGGTGGTGTCGAAATTGTGTAACTACGACGCACCCCACCATTTATGGTTCAGTGTTGAAATTTATGTATATTGAATTGTATTAAAGTATTTTAAACCAAGTACCCTAAGAATTAGAAGAGCCTTCTCATAGAAAATAAACTCCTTGATATTAAAGTAATTATTTAACGTTTCTAATTGAATGGAATTATTTGGTAGCACTAATGGCTAGTCGTCTCAGTCTCAGTTTCGGCTCGTATTTTTTGACAACTCACTGACAATCTTGACAACTGAACTTTGTGTAATTTTGTTTTGTTTGGTGTCCGATCCTATAATGCTCTTTGGCGAATTACAGAAAGAGGATATTTCAGTCTGCCAAAATGTGCGAAAAATGGGATCATATAAATATTAATCAAGGAGATGACCTAGCTTACAAATTCCGATAATATGCATTCCTCAGTTAATTTAATGCTGTCTTGTTAACCCAAAGTAGTTTACCTGAAACATTCTTCTCAATTTACAGCGCAATGTAGCTTATGCTATTATAAAGAATGAAAAATTATAACACAACTTAAAACAAATAATGTTTCATTTTCTCTTGGGAATCCAATTGTGACTGATGCGATGACCTGTAGGAGTGTACTGAAACTACACATAAACTGTTAAAATTGTAATTTGAATTGTGCGCCTGTAGACAGTTAAGTTGTAATTTTAACACTAAATTCTTAAATATAAGTTTTTCTCCTGAAATAATAAATTCTTTTAAGAAAAATTAACAGGTTATGGAGCCAGAAAAGCCCAGGGAAGCCCAGAATGGCTTACTTACTGAGAAAAGTAATGAACTTAACCTAAAACGTCAATACGACAATTGAAAAGTGTTTTCTCGTAACATCTGGAATAAGGGTTCTTAAATTGTCAGCAAACAATCAATTGGCATTAATTGAAAAGTTAACCGGCCGAGATAATTACGTAACGTGGCGATTTGCTCTAAAAACATACCTACAGCAAGAGGAGTTGTGGAACTGCATAGACCCCACCACATGTGTCATTGTGGACACAAAACGAGACACAAAGGCAAAAACTAAGATAAATTTACTAGTTGTGTAAATAAATTACGTGCACATGCAAGAGAGTAGTACTGCAAAAGAAGTATGGGATACGTTTTCATAAGTATTTGATGACTCTTTGTTGACACGCTGTGATGGGCTGCTGCGTGAACTCTATAATACTTCACTTACTGTATGTCAAAACGAAGAGAAATATGTGAGCAAAATTATGTGTACTGCTCACAAGCTCAGAAACATCGGTTTCGCAGTTGACGATGAATGGCTAGTTACATTGCTACTCTCCGGTCTACCAGAGTCCTCCTATCAACCTATGATTATTGCTATTGAAAGCTCCGGCATGAAGATAACTTCAATTTCTGTGAAATCAAAACTATCACAAGATGTTAAACAACCTGAAAGTGACTCAACAGTATTCTCAGTCAACAATACCAACCACAAGAAACAAAGTAAGTAAGGGTGCTACATTTGTAATAAGTCATAAAAGTCCTCAAATGCAAATCCAGGACCAAGGATCATCAATAAAAGAAGAAATGGAAGAAACAAATCAAATTTACTTGAAAGAAGACAAGTTTTTTCTAAATTACATATTTCGAATAAGGTTCAATTGGACATTGGATGTTTTGTTTATATTTTAAGGTCTGGCATATGTCACAAGGAATCGTAATCTTAGCAACATAAATGTTATTTTCTTTTATTTGATAAACAAAATTCCTTCGTTGCTATTGAAACTTGAAAGTTCGTAAAATGTCACTCAGTCCAACACCCACTCCCAAATGTTCGTTTAGTTTTGTAATTACTAATTAATTAAAATTTTATTTATGTGTATATACATCTAGTTATCCTGTTTTCAATTTCATCCCTCACGTCGTCCGTATCACATATTCAAACTAAATTATAATAGTTGGAACTCTTAGCAGCAATCTATTCTAATGGAAATATAAAGTTAACAAAGTTAACAAAAACAATTTCTTTTCACATGTTAATTATCTATCAGAATCACAGACAGTTTTTGTATGTCGACGATAGATCTGCAACTAATTTGATTTCCGTGACTTTCAGGAACAGTAATCGACATCTCCACAATAATGGCATCAAGTTGCCATTATTGTAATTGTTTAAATATTCCTAACGTGTTCCTAAGGAGTCCGCACGTTTTGACAACTCTGGGAATTTTGACAGCTAATGTGAGAGTATTTCGTTCTGCTTAATTGCTGTACTTATAATCGCGATACCGATTATGGAAAGAGGTTATTTTATACGACAAAACATCGCAGAACCTGGGATCCTACAGCAGTATTTGTGTAAAAAGCTACTTTAATGTGTGGGCAAACGCATCAAGATATGCTCCAGCTTTTCTTTTACATTTACCCAAAGTCATTTTAGCTTGAGCCGAACCAACTTTTCTAGAAAAACTACCGCCCAGTCTATTACTCATTTTTAAATTTCAAACACATTATATTAAAATCTTTTATCTAAAGTATAACTTGCGAATATGGTGTTGATTAATTTTTTTATAAAAACTAATCACTTTACATTACAATCGTTATGATTATTTACAGTGGAAAAATTACTTGTCAAATCCAGCCCATTTAGTTTAGCAAACAATAAATCATGGCAGATTCTATGAAATGCCTTTTAAATGCCTGTATAAACAGCATCAACCTGTAAATGATTATCAAGAGCACCAACTGTCGAGAGTTTATAAATAAGAAGGTTGGTCGCAGAAGATTTACATTTGCAAAATTCATGTTGACTCTCATTTATAATATTTTGGAACTATGGCATAATTATTTTGGAAATGATTTTTTTGGACAATCTTGGTAAACAACAAGTAAACTATCTCCATCCTTTAAGGTAGGTATAACAAATGATTTTTTACGTACGTTAGGAAATAAAGTAGATTTTAAAATCATATTAAATTTCATTGTTAGAGGCTTTGTTAATGAGAATCCACAATTCGTTCAATACTGTAAAAGGAATATCATAAGGACCTCTATTACTAGATAAATCAAGACTTCTGAGTTCATTGAAAACATCAATCTGGACAAAATTATAATTACGTTTTGAATATAAACAAAAATATTAGATTTGTGTCTGCATTGGAGGCAAAAAAGTGAAACAAACAGCTAACGAAGTGTAAATACTTATTTCTTTTGTTGTTTTTGTCTTTTCAATGACGAAATTGTAAGAAGTTACCAAATAATTGTTCAAGATCAGTTTTGAAATCAAATGATATTTTGTACATATTCAGGTTTCAACAGCAATGAAGGCGAAATTTTATATATTTTCTTTGATAAGATAATAGTAAAACTTAAACATCTTTTTTAGCTGCTTTTTTTCAATATTGTTAAACTTATAAATTCACATCACATAATTAGGACCTTCCTACTTTCCGCATATTTTGGCAAATTGAAATAACCTCTCTCAGTAATTCGCCTTTAGAGCATTATATTATTGGACACCAAAATTCGGCAAAGCGCCACACCGACATCAGACCCCCAAATGGAGTTAGACATAACGTTCGTACTTCTGTTTGAATTTAGTTATAAGTGTTGCCATATTCAGACAAAAGAGAAGAGTTGTTAATTTGGCTGGTAACCTCGGTTACTAAACCAATAAACCATGTGTAGAGTCCACGAAAAAGATAAGCCAAGAGGTACCCGAAAACTAGACGTTAAGATTAAAATCTCGGAACTAGAGGGTGAATTACAACGAATGAAAGTAAGTAATGCAGTAAGCTGTCTGCCTATGGAGGTGTTCTCGAAATCCTGACGACGCACCACTGTGCTCACCGAAAGGACACGGAAGCACTGGAAGTATTTGTTTCCATTAAGGTCAAAACACAAAAGTTAATAGTTAGAACATGCCTGCTTACAAGGCGACGTGGAATGATAATGCAAGGTACTCAGTAAAACGCTTATTGACTATCTTACAACATTGGTGGGCTGTATACAACTAACTCTGCTCTTACAACTTAACTCTGTTTCTATAACTACGCTCTTCTATTGTTTTTATTCTCCGTTGTCATTACAACCTTTATACACGATGTCTAGATATTCTAACATAACTTGCCTCGAGTGAATTGGACCAATGATGAGTAAGTATAGTGTTTGCATGAGTACTGAGGTTTACACTTTAAACTATCAATTATCATTGGTTGATTGTGTCTTATGAAATTTTATACAATATGTTCCTATTTTATCTACATGTAAAAAAATTAAGAACTAAGTTTCCTAAGTTGTTCTCTAAAGAGCTTATAAAATTAACTATTCGTTATTCATTTGTAGACATTTGAATTCCGTTCCCATAAACAAATTTCAATGTTTTATTTATTAATTCGTTATTCATTTGTAGACATTTGAATTTCGTTGTCATAAACTAATTTCAATTTTGTTCATAAAATCAGGTAGACCAAAAAGTTTTCTTTACTTGTTTACCTCCAAACTTTAATCAGTTCAAACATTTCATACGAACCACATTTCTCTGAAGTTGCTCCTACGCTTCAATTCAAAATTATTAGTTAAATATTCTCGCTTTTATTAATGAGTCCCTGCCTCATTGGAAATGATAATCGGAAGAAATACTTGTGTATAGTAATGCTAGAAATGAAACAGATCGTATCAAACTGTTATTTTTAGGTAATATTTTTGTCTAAATTCATTAATTTACTTACAGGAATTCCAACTAAACAAAGAATAAGAACTTTCATGTATATGACGCTCCTTAAAACAACACATTAATACCTAATTAATTTGTTTTCAGAATAAATTAAGATTGAAATCTTAAAGTACGATGCAAAAAGCAAATGGTGTAAAGATTCTAGTGGCCCAAGAATTGGATTTAAATGTAAGTATAATTTTCATCTGTATTCAAGATTTTTATAATTAATGACATATTTTATGTTAAAACACACAATCAAATTATATAATCTAAATGAAAAGCAAATAAAATTGGTATATATAATAAAATTAATCTTTAATATTAATTTTATATTTCTTTTTTAAAGTATTTCGACGATTCGTTGGGCACGACGAGTTACGTTCACATGGAAAGGCTGATTACCATCATATAAATGAAGATGAAATGAGCCACGACAAAACCTGACGACATCGGCAAATATTTTCTCTGAGGCTATGAAATATGAATAAAAATCCAAGAAATCCGAAAAAAGTACAAAAAAAAATCACAATAAAGAAGAAAACATCATTACCAAGAAACCGTATTCAAAAGATCTACCAAAAAGACTGAGGACTGGAATGTTTCCGTTGGAGTTCCACATATCTATCTCTGTATATAGCAAGTACTTTCATTTTATGGAAATGTTTCCATAGTGTGGATCTAGGTTTCAACTCATCTATCATCTGAGAATGAAGCTTGTTTATAGCAATTATAATTTTAGATTAGTGCCGAAGTAATTTTTCCTTAAATTTTAATCTGTACTGTAATCACTAAATGTGTTTCCTAAAAAAATATGTTCCATATAACTCAGTACCTCCACTGAATAGCTGAAGGTTAAAAAAATCGACAATGGGTCGAAACCATTTATTAACAACCAAACTGATATTAAATTAACCACATAACTTAACACAAAGTAGTTTTATTTGGAAAGTTATATTATATATAAATATTTGGGAATCATATTTATAGTCATTTAGTGTGGGTTGAAATATAAGGATGAATTTGATTCGGAACAGTTCTACCATTTAGTATAACTCATCTCATCTCGATATTTCTTAGCTCTGTCAATTTGTTGACACTGTGGATTCAAACGAATAGAATTATTCCAAAAAATATAACTGAACCACAACTTGATGTAATATTAATACAATGTAAGATCAAATCAAATTTACTTGAAAGACGACATCCCTCACCTCTCTTAGCAACAAAATATATATCGGCATTTAAGTATAAAGTTAACAATGTTAACAAAAACAATTTCTATTCACATGTTAATTATCTGCAGAATCACAGACAGTATTTCTTTGATTCAAAATAAATGTTGACGAGAGATCTGCAACTGATTTGATTTCAGTGACTCGTAATCGAAACCTTCAGACAGTAGGTTGCTATTATTGTAAATGTTTAAATATTTCACCTTTTTAAATCAAAAGATAATTCACCTAGTTGATTCTTTAAGCAAGAATTTGTGAGCGGCAAATTTCAACTAGGTACTGAAATTTTTCTATCACGTTTGGTTGGATTATTACCCTCAAATAACACTAAGATACCAATCTTTCCAAATTTGCTAATTTTATGTCAAAATTTAATTAGATTCCTCATCTCTAGATGACAACTTCAAATAATGTCAGCACATTTTATTAACAAAATCATGAAAAAGTGATTTCTACTTTACAATTTGCTGATTTGCAATCTTTGTTCAGATGAAATTTATAATTAATAGCTGTATCATTTGTAATTTTGTTGAAATTTTCATCTACGTTTGTGCATATATATTTTAAGTGTCTCCACGTTTTCTTGAGAGCTGACAAATTGGACAACTTGGCCTTAGTTGCTGATTTATAATCGCGATTCTAGGAACCTGGGATCCTATTAACTAGTATTTTTCTAAAAAATCTTTATAAACATTCAAGAGGTGAAACACAATTTACTTTACCTACATGCTCCATACTTGCTTTAAAATAAAGTTCAAATCGTGGTGGTGAATCAAAACTTGAAGATTGTGATGCACAATATAAATTGAACTTTGCGAATGTTATTTGATGGGAAAAGAACCCTTTAGAAGATAAATAAAAGTTTTTTGTGCTCTTCGCAATAACTAAATGAACAAGTTTAGAAAGTAAATTTACCAAAAAATAGTTTTGTACATAATCTGGGTTCAATAGCAACGAAGGCAGTTCTTCTTCCTTTCTATTTACCTGGAAGAATATCATCATCTGACACATGTCTGATCGGTATTCCAAATAAATGCTTTTCTAAGAAAATTGTGTCTCAATTCTTGACTCTGTTATAGCGTAAGCTTTATTTTCAATAATAAGATGTTTTTTCGCATTGTAAATTAAATTGTCACAGAAGGATAGCTCCTCCATTATTATTATAGAATCCTGTGTTCAGAATATCTCGACAATTTAGAATATCATCTTTCTATATTTGGTATCGCCAATATAAAATCGACCAACAAGCAAAATGAAATAATTGAAATATCAGTTGTCAGTTAGTTTTCAAAACAAACGTACAGAACCAGAGTTCTCAAAAACTTATTCTCCTGTTTTAAGAAATTGTTAGTAAATAATTTCATTATTTATTCCATATGGTATTACTCAAGCCTTAACCATTATGTTAAACCCTACACATTTTCCATTTAAATTCAATCCATTGATGTTAATCATCAAATTTGACTCTTTTAAGAATTATGTGTTATGAATTACATCTGAAATAAATTGATGGCGTGTTTGTAGTTGTTGAGTTTTTGAATGATGAGATACCTAGTGTTCTCAAGTTTCACAGCATCTCTTGAATGTTGAAATTGTTAATATTTCAAATTAAGTTGTAGGAACAATTGTAAATAACAGTTGCTAATTTACAATAAGTGTTGTTTTGTTTTTTAAATTTGATTTCCCTTAGATACATAATTTGTTGCATTTATTCAATCATATTGGAACAGTTACACTAATAACAAAATATATCTATTTTAGAGCTCTGATTTCAAATAGTGTTATTTCGTCATGAAATTCTCGAAAATCAAGTCACATGAAAAATTCCCGTGGGCTTTAATTTTGCTGAATCAAAATATTACCAATCATATTAAAATTCATTTAAGTAAAGTTAGGCATATGATATATTATCAAAACACCAAGATGTCTTAAAAACTGTAAAAAAGAATTCCGATTTGTATATATATCAAAAGTTAATCAAAGTTATACAATATTACATAGTACAGAGAGTATTTAGTGTACAATATCGTGTTATATATACCGCCCCTTTGGTTAACTGAATCAGTGCACTACATCGACGTATAATCAAATTGAGTCATCCCTAATTAAAAATCGCTCCGTTATTTTCCTTCTTTCAAAAAACCTTTGGTCATTGTGTTTTTCAATCTCTTCTACAATATGATATATTCAATCAATTTTTGAAGATAATTTTTGCAATACCCTCAAAAATTATTTCTTTTTACAGATAGCAAATTTAAATAAAGCATCCTAAGAACTCCATGTACATCCCAACGCATATGGAGATTTACTACCACGATTTTAACATATTTTTAAAGCAAGTATGGAGCATATAGGTAAAGCAAGTAAATTGTGTCTCACTTCTTGAATGTCTATAAGAGCATAAACTTTCATTTCAATTATGATATTATTATTATTATTATTATAGATAATTTAGAAGAATACTGCTTAATAGGATACAAGGGTCCGCGATGTTTGGTAGTATAAAATACCTTCATTCTATGATCAGTATCGCGAATAAGCAGAACGAAAATACTCCATCTTTAGTTCTCGATGTTGTCAGTGTGTTGCCAAAACACGCATACTGTCAAGAAAATATGGAGACACCAAAAATATATATGCACCAAAGTAGATGAAAATTTTAGCAGAACTGCAAATGATAAAGCCATTAATTATAAGTTTCAACCGAACAAAGATTGCAAAACAATATTTACGCAGAAAATTGTTAAATAGAAATTACTATTTTATGATTTGGTTTATAAGTTGTGTTGATATTATTTGAATTTGTCATCCAGACATGAGGAATCTAAATAATTTGCGATATAAAATTATCAAATATGGAAAGATTAGTATATCATTTGAGGGTGATAACCAATGTTGAAAAAGAAAATTTCAGTGTTGAAATCTGTCGCTCAGTTATTCAAGCTGAGAGAATCACCTACGTGAATTTACTGTTGATTTGAAAAGGTGAAATATTTAAACAGTTACAAAAATAGCAACTTACTGTCTGAAGGTTTAGATTACGTGCCCTGAAAGTCACTGAAATCAAATCAGTTGCAGACCTCTCGTCGACATTTATTTCAAGTTTCAATAGCAACCAATTGTTTGTCAAAAAATAAAATAACATTTATGTTGCTAAGATTACGTTTCCTTATGACATACGTCAGAAGTATGTAATTTAGCAAAAAAGTTGTCTTCTCCCAAGCAAAACTTGATTTGATTCTTATATTGTATTAATATTTCACCAAATTGTGGTTCAGTTATATCTTTTCTTATAATTCTATTCGTTTTAATCCACAGTGTCAGCAAATTGATAGAGCAAAGGAATATCGTGATCATTTTTCGATTTGTTATAATATTGTTGATGGTAGAACTGTTTCGAATCAATCTCATCCTTATATTTCAACCTACACTGGAAGACTATAAATGAGATTCACAAATAATTAAATATAACTTAACTTTTCAAATAAAATTACTTAGTTTAACTTAAGTCGAAAATTTAGTTTGGTGTTATAAAATGGTTTCGACACATTGTCGATTTTTTCAACCACCAATTTTTCAGTAGAATGATTTACAGCTATATATAACATAATTATTTATAATATATACAACATAATTATTTAGGAAACGCATTTACCGTCATAGAGTACAGATTACAATAGGAAAAATTTCTTCGCCACAATTATAAAATTATAATTATTATAAACATGCTTAATTCTCAAAATGAAAGTACCTGCTTTATACACAGACAGATATGTGGAACTCCAACGGGAACATTCCAGTCCTCAGCCTTTTTGGTAGAACTTTTGGTAATGCTGTTTTCATCTTTATTGGGATTTTTGCTTGTACTTTTTTTGATTTCTTGGATTTTTTTTTCATATTTCCCGATATGTGGCTTTGTCATAGCACATTTCATCTTCATTTATATGATAGTAATCAGTCTGTCAATGTGTCAATTCCTGATGTCCAACGAATCGTCGGAATAGCTTATTTGTTTTTTATTTAAATTAAATAATTTAATTGTGTGTGTTTTAGCATAAAATATATCATTAATTGTAAAAATCTTGAATACAGATGAAAATTATACGTACATTTAAATCCAATTCTTGGGCCACTAGAATCTTTCCAGCATTTGCCTTTTACATCGTACTTTCAGATTTCAATCTTAATTTATTGAATTTATTCTGAAAACAAATTATGTATAAGAGAGGTAGGTTTCGATATGAACTGATTAAAGTTTTGTGGTAACCAAATAAAGAAATCCTTTTGGGCTACTTGATTTTATGAAAAATATATAATTTTGCTTATGACAACGAAATTCAAATATCTGCAAATGAATAATGATTTGTTAATGTCATAAGCTCTTTATAGAACAACTTCTTAATTATTTTTACAGGTAGATCAAGTTGGAACATATTGTATAAAATTTCATAAGATTTGTGCTCACAATCATTAACATCCATATTGCTAAAAAGTAAATCCCAATCAACTAATGATAAGTGATAGTTTAATGAGTAAACCTCAGAACTCATGAAAACACTATACTCATCATTAATCCAATTCACTCGGGGCAGGTTTCAATCTCCAGTTACTAAAATTATATCCACTGATGCACAATGATTGGAATAAAAATCAGAACCAGATGCTGGTAAACTGTTCCAATTATTCACTTTTGGCTTTTGACCTTAATGGATATAAAGACTTCCAGTACTTTCATGTCTTTTCGGTGAGCACAGGGGTGCGTCATCATCAGACGATTTC